>NC_034610.1:52421884-52472658 GCF_900095145.1 Mus pahari | reverse complement strand
AGAGAGAGAGAGAGAGAGAGAAAGAAAGAAAGAAAGAAAGAAAGAAAGAAAGAAAGAAAGAAAGAAAGAAAGAAAGAAAGAAAGAAGAAAGAAAGAAAAATAAAAAATGATCCAGGTTAGAGAGTTCTAGCAGAAGTAGACTTAAGTATAGAGGGTAGCTTAAAGAAAGATAGCCCGATGAGCCACAAAAGAGACCTTGCAGGCCTTGGTTACCACAGAAACTCAAGAACTCAAGTAGTCTTCATAACCAAGGGTCTCAGTGACCAAGATGAGAATGGCCATACCCCTAATCCCTGGTAGTCTCACTGATTATCTTTGCCTACTGAGTGCTACATGTGGGGCTGGGGGATCCTGCAGTCCTTGGGAACAAATGAGCCGACACTACCCAGGCAATTCTGTGCACACACATCCCACTGCATCATCTCCCTTTCGGTTGATGTTCTTTTGCCCCTTCAGATTTCATCATCTGGTTCTGTAGTATATACCACAACTTTCCCACGATTTCCCCCAGTTCTTATTAGACAGAATCTACACAACACACATATTCTGAAAATGTCAAAACTCCAATTACAATTACAAAAACTTCCTACTTTTCGTAGCCAAAAGAGGAAAGAAAAGAGAAGAAAAGAAAAGAAAAGAAAAGAAAAGAAAAGAAAAGAAAAGAAAAGAAAAGAAAAACTTGTCTTTATCTCAGAAATTTCCCTGATGTCTTACTATCATATTTTTTAATAAGGTCACTCTGCACCAAATTTGAATTTGGCTTCAGGCCATAGATACTCTCTTGTAGGGGCGCCTTCAGTGGCTGTTATAGATGTCACTATTGGTGTTGCTGTGTTAATAGCAAATGCAGTTTATGTGCAGGATGTTGAATGAACAGCAAGACAAATAATGTTTCCAAAATGAGTGTTTTTGGCAGGCTTGTGGCCTGGCCATCATTACTAGGGGAGGAAAAACTTTCTCTGAGTTATTCTGCTTTTATGAGAGTCTCCTTCTTCTAGCTCTTTATTATTATTTTTTAGTTTTGGTATGTGTTGAAGTAGCCTTGTCTGAGACATTGAGTGGAAACTTTGGCTCGTAAAGAATAAGAATTCTTTCCTTCACTTGTTAGATATGTTTATGAAGTAGAAATTACTTGTTGGGCTGTTAGTTTTCATGACATATAATATATAACTGAGATAATTTGAGCCATGGACTTAAATAGCACTTGGGTGAGTGCCCAGGTGTGAAGAATCCTTTGGGATTAAGGGTAGATGATACTGAATTCACAATAAACTGTCAACTAAACGGGGCTTTCAATTCCTCGGGACACATTCCTAAGTCTGCTTAGTAACTATTTCATTCTGTTGATAAACATTTCAACAGATTCAGAGGTTACACTTGAAAACAACTCCCCAAATTTAGCACTCTTTTCATGCTGATTGGATATATTTTAGATACATCCAGAGCAGTAACTTCTCTTTTTTCCTAACTTCATGGAGTATAAAGTTCCTTCACAAAGAGTGACAGAGTTTTCATGTGAACTCTACCTTTGTCCAAAACTCAGGGATACGAAAATGATAGTGAGGACAGACTTCATCTGTGTGTAGTGGGGTCATACTGAATTTCTTAATGCATGATTTAGTTCTCTGATTTATGTCACTATATGCCGTCTGTATTCTGCTGAGCAGAAATAAATTTGTTACTCGGACTGTGATTAACTTGTCTTATTTCATGAACATTTTTTAAACTTGGAGTAAAATTAAAATATTATCCCAAAGACCTGAATTTTGTTAAACCTAACATTGCTTAGTTTCCAGGGACTCTCAGGTCTGTGGTCTTCTAGGGCCACAGTTTTCAGGGAAGAAAATATTATTAGGAGAGAGAAAGAAAAGAAAGTAAAAGTTGGAGTAGTCAGGTGACACAGGAGCAAGTCGAAGTCACGAAAGCTTAGTGGTCTATGTGAGGAGTGAGGGTAAGCTTTCCTGTGGCAGGTTTGGCAAGGCTTCTGGAGACAGCAAAAGAGCTGGCAGAGTCGGCGGTACACATGGAATGGCAGACCGTGAACAGTGAAACCAAATGTTAAAGCCAGAAACCAGACTAGAACACAGTGAGGTTCCATAGCACCAAGACTAATGGAGTCTGCTACTAGGTTTAGGTAAGAACAGACGTAAGGTTTCTGTCACATGCCTACGATAATTCTGATACTTGCTTTAAAAAGATGTGTCAGTGGATTGTTAACCCTTGACTTTCAATTCAGAGACCCCAACACAGAAAGCCATCTTGGGTGATCATGACACAGTCTCTCAAGGAAATCTCTCGTCTGCTATGTAGAGGAATGTCATCCTCTTTGGGGAGAGGGGTGAGGGATACCAGCCGGAAAACACTTCTCTATCCATCAGTGGTGAAGTCTCTTTAGTACCGTATTTGTCTGGGTAATTGAAAGAGATCTTGAGAACCTACGAGATAATTAGTCGGAATTGTGTAATGCAAAATTGGACAATGAAGAATAAAGTAGGGTCTTGGCAGGAGGTCTAGGAGATGGCTCTTTTGATCACTCTGTGTTTGTTTGTTTGTTTTTCCTTGCCTACCACCTATACAAAATTCAACATTTGTATATTTAATCATTCTGCTAACCAAATAAATGTCTATGCAATTTGTGTACAGTATTCCACACTTTGGCGAGATAGGGGAAAATGGTTTGTTTGCTTTTTAGATAAAATGTTATCAATAAAAATCTCAAATTGGACCTAAACAAAAACATTCCACGCAATTATGTTTTGGATCTGGATACATTTTGAATATTTTGAATCATATTTTGACTTTTGCTATGCTCGAATAGTTGTATAGGTATCATTATGGCATGAGTATCAAAGGTTCTTTTTTGTTTGTTTGTTTTGGTTTGGTTTTTTGGTTTTTCCAGGCAGGGTTTCTCTGTATATCCCTGGCTATCCTTGAACTCACTCTGTATACCAGGCTGGCCTTGAACTCAGAAATCCTCCTGCCTCTGCCTCCCAAGTGCTGGGATTAAAGGAATATGCCACCACTGCCCGGCTCAAAGTATTTTGAGAAAATTAATTTGATCATTAAATACTAGTAGCTCCTCAGGTAATAAGTATTCATGTGGTTTCAAGATATGTCACTGCAATTTTTAAAAGCTTTATTTTTACAAAAACATTATTGCGTTTAACCCTAACGATATGTTTTTTAAAATTTCAAACCTTTATTCCAATTTCATCGTAGGCTCTAATTATCAGACTGTTATTTTTCAAGTATTTGAAATTTATTTGTGCTCCAGATTTTTTTCAAACTAGGATTTAATGACTTTTAATTATTTCAGTTAATCATTTTATGACATCTTTTTGTTTTCCAGAAACTTTATCTGTAGTTACTTCTATAATCAATTTAGACTTGTTTTTTCAAAATGTGAGTCAACAGAATGGAATCAGCTACATTAGGGATTGTAATACCCTGCTGCCTGTGGATTTTTCCATGTCTGTTGATGTATGCCAATGCTGGGCTTGATTAGTTTAATAGTTGTATACTTTTCTATTCATAGTAAATTTATATTAAACCTTGTGTTTGTAACAAAACACTTTCTCACTTGGATTTCTTTATGTAGAAAAAAATATGTTGTTGTGTGCTTTTAAAAATGCACATTCAGAACCAAATCTTAATTTGTATTCTTTTATTCACTCATTAAACAGACGTCTGCAAGTTTTCAGGCACAGAACTTGGGAGGGAGGTCACGGCTGAATAAAAAATGCGTTATTTCCTAATGAAGCGTTTGTTATTGGGAATACCACCAAACATCATAGTGAGCAGATATCTTCTCACAGTGAAGAATTATCTGATGCCACAGAAAGCGTGCTATGATCTACTCCCTGTGGTGTCTCAGAAGATGGCTCAGCAAATACCTTATAAGAAAGTGTAATAAACCTAAACCCTCTGTCTTTTCTTGGGTACCTTATAAGATTAAAGCACAAATCTCAGAGGCATATTACTAGACAATTCATTGGTTACAATTTTTCCCACACTAAACAAGATTCAAAGCACAGCTTCCAATCAAGATCCAATTTACTTAATTCATTCTGGTCACATTTATTTCTCTCGTCTGTCACTTGTTAAAATACATTGTCATAAAAAAAAAAATAAATGTTTCAGCAAATGTTTTCCTAATTCTGGATACACAGGATTTCACCTCTCTTAAAGAAGCAGTTTAAAAATTATTTCAAAGGATACAGAATGTATTATCCTCGAAGTCTTTTGAAATTATTGGATCACCAACCATATGCAGGAAAATTTTAATTTTTAAGTATTCCCACTGATTAAGTTTTTTTCAATATCAGCTTCTGAAATGACTTAATGCCTTGCCTTGAGATAGAATTGGTTACTGTAGAGCCTGCATTCCAATGGCAGGTTCTACCATTCAATGACTAGAAAAAGAAAATAATTAGAAGCACCTAATACATTTATAAATTATGTACAAAGATAGAATCTAGGTCTCCAGAGGATATCTTACAAACCTGGTTATAAGAGAAGATAGGGCAATTGACCATCCAGTGAGAAATGCTTTTTCTTTTTAGTCAATCATTCCTGTCATTTACATCTCAAGTGATCAATGATGATATCTCCCTTCCCTGTTACCCCTCCACAGCCCCCCATCCCACTCGCCCTTCTCCCCTTTGCTTCTATGAGGGTACTTCCCCCCCCCAACTCCCACCCTACTGCTCTAGCCTCCCCCTATACTGGGGTGTCAAATGTCCACAGGACAAAGGGCCTCCCCTCCCACTGATGTCAAACAAGGCTATTCTCTGCTACATATGTGTCTGGAGTCATGGATCCCTTCCTGTACACTCCTTGGTTGGTGGTCTAGTCCCTGGGGGTACTGGGTTGTCCGGCCAGCAGACATTGTTCTTCCTCTGGGCTTGCAGTCCCCCACTGCTCCTCCAGTCCTTCTGCCAGCTCCCCTACTGGGTTCTCTGAGCTCAGTCTGATGATTGACTCCAAGTATCCACATCTGCATTGGTCAGGAGCTGACAGAACCTCCCAGAGAACAGCCACACCAGGTTCTTGTCAGCAAGGGCCTCTTGGCAACAGTAACAGTGTGGGGTTTGGTGTCTGCAGACAGAATGTTTCCCCAGGTGGAGTGGTCCCCTGTTGGCCCTTTTGTTAGTCTTTGCTCCATTTTTTCCTTATTTCTCCTTAGGACAGGAACATTTCTGGGTTAAAAACTTTGAGATGTGTGGATGGCCCCATCCCTCCACTGGGGACCATGCCTATCTACATGGTCTCTACAGATTCTATAGCTAGACAGTGATTTTGTGTTTCAGATGTAACACATGATGCAAGAATAATTGGCATAGCATATAGTTTTAGGTGTGTTTAGAAAATATCAGGCAATGTATCCAAAAGTTTTTAGGTTGTCAGAATGATTAAAATGCAACCACATTTGTGTCATGTCTGTGACATTTAGGACAGCAGTAACATAATTCATCCTCATGTGCCTACTGCATTGTAACACTCAGTCTGTCAAGATGCAAATGCAATATTTCTCAAATGAAACTTCCATGAGCACCAACAGCTAGTGTAATCACATAGAGAGAGATTTGGAAAATGGTAATTTCATTATTTGTGAAGTGGACTCATATGAAAATGTCATAGTTCTGATAAAGTGACTTCCTATTGCAAACAAGTACAATAACACACACTATGAAAACTTTACACCAGACATTGAAATTCGGAATTGGGTAGATGTAGAAATGAGGCGTGTGCATGGAAATATTCTTTGACATTACATTGGAAGACATGAGTATGTATCTGTAGCGCTCACAACTTCATGATATGTATTTGTTTTAAGAGCATTTGATGAATAATTTGCTATGCAATAGAATAACACAAGCCTTGATTTATTTCCATTTTATATACTTAATATATTTCTTCCCATTTTTTGAGACAGTCAATCTGCTGTTCAAGCTCCTTTGGTCCTCACTATGTAATCCAGTCTGCCTTCAAACCCTCAACAATGCACCTGCTGCAGCCACCTCTCTCTTGGGACTGTGGACTGCTTCTTTACCTATGTCAGTGCTGTAGTAGGCAGCCTGCAAATAGCACTGGGGACTCAGATTATTTGCGGTATATCTCATTGTTGTCACTTTCCATAATAAATATGGCTGGACCTACATAACAAAAGACCGTTAAAGAGATGGGGGCCTGTGATTTTAGAAGCTGGTTAGAGAAGACGGTGTTACTTCATCTTTATTTCTCCAAAATGAGTGAGTGATGTTGTCATGCAGGAAGCCAGATACCATATCATAGTAAGGATGTCCATAAATCCCCATGGAGATATCTATGTGGTGAGAAGGTGTGGGCTAATTCCATCTGCCAGCATTTCATGTGGCTACAGCTCTGAAGACATCTCTACTGCACATTCATGAGCCTCAGACACCATTTGCCAGAAGCACTCTAAGAAGATACTCTCAAATGCTTTCATACACAAATGAAGAGCTGGTGTTTTTCATTTGTAAGTTGCAGTACTTTGGGCTAGTTTGTTATGCAAAAAGTAATAATTTATGTAACTCACCTATTAGAGCCATGTGTAGAAGAATTCACCTTATATTTAAATGAGTTAGACATGTTGAATTAGGATTATATAGAAAAATGTTAAGTTTACATTTCAAGAAGAAAATGTCTTAGGTCAAACAATAGTCTCCTAACTACTTCAATCTGTTTCTGAATAACAATAATAATGCCATTTACAAATGTGCCATTATTGCTTAAAATTTCATTACGTTTTATGTGATGATGGATTTAAAGTATAAATATTACACTGGTGTTTAGAAAACGTGGTCTGCATTTTCATATTATTTTAACCATTATATCTTTAATGTTTCTATATAGTTTTATAAATAGATACTGAATGCCTTCTTCACTCTTATAGGTCCTGTTTGACTTATAAATTATTTCACCTTTCTTTTTCTTGGGTTAGGCCCAGACCCAGCTCTGTATTATATATTAGAAAAATGGGGATGGGTTTCTTTGTACTATGTCCAATAGAACATATGTATTTCTTCTGAAATGGCTTATTGTTTTAGAATGGTTCCAAAAACAAAATAAAACACACACATAGGCATACACACTCACACCACATACATACACATATATCCAACACACATACATACACATATCTATCAACACAGCTTGTATTTTGCTTTAGGGATAATCATCTGTATTTGAGTTCAAGAAAAGAAGCATTTTCTGGAAAATGCCAAGAAACTAACTAAAACCATGAACAATAAATACAATGGATAGCAACTGGGCCCCCTTTTTTTTTTTTTTAATGCTTATCAAGGAAAACATTTAATTGGGGCAGGCTTACAATTGAGAGGGTCACTCCATTATCATCATAGCAGGAAGCATGGCAGCTGCAGGCAGACATGGTGCTGGAGAAGGAGCTGAGAGTTCTACATCTTGATCAAGAGGCAGCAGAGGGAGACTCCTTTTTTTTTTTTTTTTAAAGAAACTATTTTAAAAATCTATAATGAAGGCCTTGGTTTCAGTGAAAGAATAATTTGATGTGCTCTAAAATGAAAATCTCTTTTGCTGTTTACTTTGGCCTCACTTACAGTTGAAGAGAGTATATGGGGATTGACTGGGATGCCTCGTTCAGTATCATTATCACTGGTACCACAGACACAAACTGCAGCATGGGGAAGGGCTAAGAAGCTACAAATGTCTGTATCTCTTTCCTCAGGAAATGACTCCTAAAGCA
Source organism: Mus pahari (assembly GCF_900095145.1). Lineage (NCBI taxonomy): Eukaryota > Metazoa > Chordata > Mammalia > Rodentia > Muridae > Mus > Mus pahari. The sequence goes on along the minus strand of NC_034610.1, from coordinate 52,464,911 downwards.
TTCCACTCACAGTGTTTCTGTCTGTCTGTCTGTCTGTCTGTCTGTCTGTCTGTCTGTCTGTCTGTCTGTCTCTCTGTCTGTCTGTCTGTCTGATGTGGTGAGTGTGTGTGGTGTCTATGTCTATCTCTCTCTCGTGTGTGTGCATGGTGTATGTGTCTGCAGTTATCTCTTTTTCTCTCATGTGTGTGTATGTGCATATGTATAGTGTGTGTATGTGTGTGTGTGTAGTGTATGTGTGTGTGGTAGGTGTGTACATGTATCTGTGTCTGTGTCTCTCTCATGTGTGTGTGTATGTACATGTGTATGGTGTATGTGTGTTTGCATGTGGTGTATGTGTGTGTCTGTGTCTGAGCATGCATGTGTATTGAGTAGAAGCCAATCTATATTATGGAATATTTGAGTACAAGTGACTATCATGAATAATAAAACATCAATAAAATGGAGAGCCGATGAGACAGCTGTCTGCTAAGATGAACTTTATAGGGTGAAAACTGTGCTAGACATCTCGATTTTCTGGTGTTAAATTGTTCTGTCTGCTCCATGTACTCTTCCCTCAAAAAGCGGATGCGCTGCTGTCGACAGACCGTTTATGAAATCTTAGCACGAGCCCCGTGCCTGTGCTTCTGGGACGTGAACTGCACGCGCAGTGTCAATAACAGCACTGCAGTCAAATCATATTTACACCTATCGGAAAAGTTCCTCTTGTCTTCTTACTCAGACTGCAGACTCGTGACTTGTTATTTTTTTGGCTGATAAGACAAACACAGAGTACTGTACAGATGTTACTTTTTCCCGCAATGCTTCTGCTTCTTGTCATGGACAGAACTGGATAGGAAAAAGGCTTTGAGTATCTTCATTTTCTCCAGCACCGGAGTGAGAGGAACACTCATCCCTGTGAGCAATTTAGCACCAGATGAGGTTGAACTTGCTCTATTGACTAATACATATTTATTGAGTCTCAGTAATACTTGTGTTATATATATAATACCAATATATGATATGTAATATATGTAGTATATAATAATAAGTGTTATGATGTAGTGTATAGGTGATGGTGGAAGGTTACATGTGGTTTTCCTTTGTTATAAAGTTTAAAAGCAGTGGAGGAGACATACTACAAATATAAGAGTTATAAGTGGAAAATTTAGGATGATATGTATATAGGTGTCAAGGGAAAAGGAAAATTTGAAAGCTTTAAGAGTGAAGCTTACTGATAATAGGTAAAATGTTATCTCATTTTTGTTTTTTAAAACATAATTAAATGTATTCTTTGTCAAGTTAATGCACATACGTGAGACATCCTGATTTATGTATAGGAATCGCAATGTACTTGTGATTTCAGGGATAACAAGGGGCTAGCTGACACAGCTTACACCAGACTTTGTAATGGTAATGCCCTCTATCTGTTGGACATGATTCTCCAAATCAAGATGTAATGTGAAATTCCTCCAGTGAGACCATTGAGAATGAGTCCCAAGCTGCCTGAATAATAGAATTAATTACCCTGGGAGTTTTTGTTTGTTTGTTTGTTTGTTTGTTTGTTTTAATAATATGATGCCTGGGATACTCTCAAAGCCAGTAGAATCAGAATCTCTGTGGGTGAAATCTAGACACGATCGTTCTTCCCAGTTCCCGGGTTTACGTCATTGTGAGGCTACTTAAAGCCCTCTGGGTTTCAGACTCAGATTTCCCTCAATTCCCTGCAAGGACCTATGCCACTCTACCACTGTCAGAGATGAAAACATTTCTGTGATTATTTTAGTTACTTTCCTTGTTGCTGTGATAAAATGCATGACAAAAGTGTCTTAAAGAAACAAGAGTTAGTTTGTTTGGGCTCACAGTCTGAGGGTCTATTTCTGTCAAGGCTGAGAAGGTTTTATAATGTGTACCTAGAAGTGCATGCGGCAGCTCATTACATTGTCTGTGTTCAGAAAGCATCGAGGAATGCATCTTATCTGGATTTATTTTTCCTTTTTATTCCTTTCAGGACTGCAGTCTTTGGAGTGGTGTGGCTTACATTTAGGGTGTATCTTTCCATGTCATTTAGCCTAACCTACAAAATTCCTCACAGCCATGTGCAGAAGTTTGTACCTAAGGTGATTTTACATCATGTGTAGATGACAGTATTAGACACCACAGTCATTATGAGAAGTCCTAAAAATAATTTTTAAATTAAGTTATAATTATCTGCAAAGATGCACAAGTCTTGAGTGTAGTTTTGGTGAATTTTGGTCCACATAACCAGCAACGGCTGAAACACATTTCCATCAACACAGATGGAAATTTATTCTCTGACATACTCCATTAAGAAAAATAAGTAAATTCTACTTTTTTTCTGATAGGTCTTTGAGAATTTTGTATAATTTTTTTTTATCATATTTACCTTTTGTTTTCTCAATTTCTTCAAGATCTCCCCACTTGCCATTAATGTCCTCTCAAAAAATAAACAAATTTTAAAAAAACCTTCAAATTCAAGTTTTGCTGCTTCTATACTGATAGACTCATCTATGCATCCACTGGAGAATGTCTGACTTAGCAAGGACTATGTCCTTAAAGAAAATCAGCTGAGCTACTGATCTTCCTGCAGATGGTAACAACTGCTAACAGCTCCTCAGTTATGAATGCGACTCATTGCCTTCCTCCAATTTCCATGGTGGGATTTGATTCATATTGAGCTAGCACGGGTCTTATTAATGCTGTCATTGCCACTGTGAGCTCATACATGTTCTGCCCTGCATTGTACAAAATACACCATTCTCTTATAGTTATCCACTGTCTTTGGCTCTTACATAATTTTATCTCTTCTTCTGCACCGATCTTTAAGCATTGGAATGAGGGAGTGTGATGCTGATGTCTATTTAGGGCTGACCAGTCTACATTCCCTAATTATTTGCAAAATTTTAAGTTGTGGGTCATTGTGTTCATTACCATCTATTGGAGCCAGAAACTTCTCTCAGAGAATTAAGAAATTTATTAATCTATAAGTATGATTAGAAGTCATCAGGAGTAGGTTTAATACTAGATTCATTTATCAGAAAAATACTAGGAATAGGTTCTCCTTTAGTGTCTATGCCCCATCTAGCCATAGAGGCCAGGTATGGGTTTCACCCCCTTGAGTGGGACTGCAATCCAAAACGTGTTTGGCTACCCCCATCATGCGTATGTCACTACTGTACTAGTGGGTATTCCAGAGATGGGTTTTTACCATTTATCAGGCTACAACAATAGCATGCATAATAAAGTCTTTTGTTCTGAAAAAAATTGTGTTTGTGAACAATTTTTCTTCATGCAGTTGATAAAACAGATGTTTTCCCCCACACCCACCTGACCTCTAAACTCCCTGGGACCTCCTGTCTCTTGAGTGTTAGGCGCATCATATCAGAATGAAAACTGACCCGGCAATCCTCTACTGTATGTGTGTTGGGGGTCTCATATCAACTGATGTATGCTGCCTGTTTGGTGGTCCAGTATTTGAGAGATCTTGGGGGGGGGTCCAGATTAATTGAAACCGCTGGTCATCCTACAGGGTTGCCCTCCTTCTCAGCTTCTTTCAGTCTCTCCCTAATTCAACAACAGGGGTCAGCTGCTTCTGTCCATTGGTTGGGTGCAACTATCTGACTCTGACTCTTTCAGCTGCTTGTTGGGTCTTCCAGAGTGAGGTCATGCTAGGTCCCTTTTTGTGAGCTCTCCATAGCCTCAGTGATAGTGTCAGGCCTTGGGATCTCCCCTTGAGCTGGATCCCTCTTTGGGCCTATCGCTTACCTTCTTTTCCACAGGCCCCTCTCCATTTCCATCCTTGTAATTCTTTCAGACAGGAACAATTATGGGTCAGAGTTGTGACTGGAATGTTTCCCCATGTGCCCCTCCATTTGATGCCCTTTCTTCCTTCTGGAGGTGGGCTTTATATGTTCCCTCTCTCTACTCTCAGGCCTTTTATATAAGATCCCTCCCTTTGAGTACTGAAAGTCTCTCACCTCCCAGGTCTCTGGTACATTCCGGAGGGTGCCCCCAACCTCCTACATCCCGAGGTTGCCTGTTTCCATTCTTTCTGCTGGCCCTCAGGGCTTCAGTCCTTTTCCCTCAACCAATACCACATCAGGTTCTACTCCCCACCCCACCCCCCGCCTCCCACCAACTCTCCCTCCCCACCCACTTTCCTTCCCAGATCCCTCCCTCCCTCCCCACTTGTGATTGCTTTCTTCTCTCTCCCAAGTGACACTGAAGCATCCTTATCCTCACTTGGGCATTTCAGCTTGTTGACTTTTTTGAGTGCTGTGGACTGTATCTTGCCTATTCTGTACCTTTTTTTTTTTTTTTTTTTTTTGGCTAACATCCACTTATTAGTGAGTACATACCATGCGTGTCCTTTTGAGTCCGAGTTACCTCACTCAGGATGATATTTTCTAGTTCCATCCATTTGCCTGCAAAACTCAGTATGTCCTCATTCTTAAAAGCTCAGTAGTATTCTATTGTGTAAATAAACCATATTTTCTGTATCCATTCTTCTGTCATAGGATATTTAGGTTGTTTCCAGGTTATTGGCACAGGGGGAAATTTTCTAAACAGAACTCTAATGGCTCATGATCTAAGATCAAGAATTGATAAATGGGACCTCATGAAACTGGAAAGCTTCTATAAGGCAAAGGACGTAGTCAATAAGACAAATCGGCAACCTACAGGTTGGGAAAAAAAAAAATCTTCACTAACCCCATATCTGACAGAGGGCTAATATCCAAAATATATAAAGAACTCAAGATGTTAATCACTGCCTATTATATTATACATTAAATCTGAAGGCTGTTTTTTTTTTTTAATCATTTACTTCTATTAATTATTTATTATTGTTCAATGGCAGCAAATTTCCTTTAATGAAACAAAAGTATACTGGGAATGATTTTCACCATGCTAGAGTAGATCAATAACGGCCAATCTTTTAAACTGACTTTGTAATTAAGGCTATTAGAGATGGAGTTGTAGTTTTGTATTTTGATATTAGATAATGGCATTTCTTTTTAAATGAAACACAGTTGTTTTACACAAAAGCAAGATACCCTTTCATCTTCAAGTAATCTGCCGTAAATGTCTAGGTTACTTGAGCAATAGAATAAAAGCAAACAGAGAAGAGCAAACGGTTTATAAATGTAACACATTCTTCCAATGCTTAAAATATGGCTTATAATAAAAAATAATCTGAAGTAAAAGATGTATGCTCTCAAAGTGAATACCTTAGTATCTCTGTTGCCCATGTGGCTTCTTTAAGGATAAAACACTGTTTCTGGTTAAAAAGTGAGAAAAGTAACATTTCCATGGAAAATTTAATAGGAATTAGTCAATCATATTTTCTTTTATTGATGCAGGTATTTGTTACCAGTCAGAAATAACCTGTGTTTGAGAATTCTATGTACGTAAGAACTGGAAAATTATTTAAGAATTGGATCTGGAGAGATGGCTCAATGGTTTAGAGCACTGGTTGATCTTGCATAAGACTCAGGGTTAATTTGAACACCCATGTAGTGGTTCAAACCCATCTGTAACTCCAGTTACAGGGGATATGTTATCTTCCTCTGCCCTTTACTGGCACCAGACACCTCATATGATGCACGGATTTACATGCAGACCAAACAATCATACATGCACAATAAAATAAATGCGTCTACAAATAATTTAAAAACAAAGAGAGGTGTATCAATTACTTAAGTGATGCAAACAAAATTAGCATATTCTTTATTTATTTGCCTAATATGCTCAAATAAAATAAATTTGTCACAAATTGTACCTGAATGTAATTACATTTTAAGAGTCTATAAATATCCACTATAGTCAACAACTTTTACGATTTTGTCAAGTAATGACTATTATGTCATCTAGCAATGTTTATATATTGAGAGGATGATTGTGCCCTAATGATTACCAAGAAAAAATCTTGCTGATATCATAAGTCAAATTCTTATGCGATAGGTTTTATACAATATCAATAAAAAACAGACTAGGCTCCAATAATACCAATGGACCCATACAAGAAATTCTGGCACTCAGGAGCTCAAGTGTGTAGTTCAAGTAAGTATTCCTCTTTCTCATAAACATTGGAATATTACCGTCAACATTTTCTGTTCTGGGTCCTTCGTCATGCTAGATTTTCAAGAAGAATAGTGACTTTTGCTTGATAATTTGAATATAATCCAGCAAAGATAAAAGTGGAAGAATTTTCTTGAACAGCAGCAAAAATAGCATTGTGACTAGTTTAAGAAGTTGTAGTGGAGTGGAAAGTACCATCATATGGTGATCTAGGCCACGTTCTCACTAAAAGATAGGATTCAGGAAATGTGTGTTATACCACTTTATATAGGACTTGAATATAGTGAGTGTTTTGTTTTTAATTCTGTTATATTTATTTGTGTGTGTGTGTGTGTGTGTGTGTTTAAATGGGTACACATGAACATACACAGAGCTGTGCATGCGATGGCATGCATATGGGCAGTCAGAGGACAGCTTGTAGATTTTCCTTTACTTTTCCTCCCATGTGAGTCCCAGGGGATACACTTAGGGTGTGAGGTTTGGTGGTAGAGGCTCTTCATACACTATGCCATCTCGTATGTCCTAGATGAGTAAATTTGCCTTCCTAAGTGAAGATATTTTTACTTAAGCAAAATCAACAAGCATTAATTGAATTCTCTTATGTCAGTAACTACAAAAATCAATTCTTCATATGATATAATTTATGGTTATTAGAGTAAATTACACTGATAACAACATTATCACTTGGAGCTTTCTGGAAATGTGGGGCAAGATCTCAATGAGTGATCCTTGAAACAAAATATGGATTTCAACAAGATCCCTATGTGGTTTATGTGCACCAAAGTTTGATATTCTGATCCTTCAGTCCAATTTGCATTGGAAGAAATAGTTAAGGTTTCCACTCAACTCTTTTGTTTTAGCTAATTGTAACATTTGTTTGCCGGATGTGATTGTTGTCTCAGATGCTTTCTGCTGACTGGTTGAACACAGCTGTCCTGGTTCTAAACTTCTCTCCAAGCTGACTGATTCAAAAACTGGCTTCTCTCAGCTTCTCACTGAATTGCTCTGCTTGGTCACAAACTGACACTGACAATCTGTTCTAAACTTCTGGCTCATTCTCATTCTCTGGTGCATCCTGTCTTTATAAAGACCTTCAGCCTGTCGTGATAAAAGTGCTCTGGTAAAATTGCCTCCTCTGTCTGTCCTCTCTGTCTCTGTCTCTCTGCCTCTGTCTCTCTCTTGTCACTATACTTTATCGACTATTCTCATGAGAGTTGGGCATATTCTACTCTTGACTCATTCTGTAAAATCTTTTCCTGATTTGTTTTTGCCCTTCTATGAGACCTCACTTTCAAACATGGATGCTTCCTTCTAAAAATTAGCCTTACCTACATTGCTTGCAATAAAAGGTGTATACTAAGGGCATATCTACACTCTAGTCAAATGACACAGTATATATATATATATATATATATATATGTGTGTGTGTGTGTGTGTGTGTGTGTACTTTCATGCATGTATGTGTGCCATGTGCCTGCCTGATACCTGCCTGATACATGCAGAAGGCAAATTCCCTGGAACTTGAGTTTTCGGCATGTGTGAGTCAGGATGTTGTTGCTGGGAACTTAACCCAAGTCCCCTGTAAGAATACCAAGTTCTTGTAATCAGCCATTTCTCCAGCCTCCTACTCGACATTTAAAGTTTTCTTATCCATTTAGTTATTAACAAAGTTTGGAGAGTAGGTAAAATTGTTGCTTAAATTTTTAATTTAGTCTATTTCAAAGAAAAGGGGATCTTTGGGGAACAGTGAGCTTTTTATAGAAAAAAAAGTCACCATAAAAGCAGAGGACAGGGACCCAAAGTCAAAGACATTTCACCCTTACTCCTTAGCCCAAAATTTAGGCCCATGATTTATTATTTGGGTAAGATACATTTGTTGCATAGTTGGTAGCATAGGTATGCCCCAAGAAAGCAACAGATTGCTGTCCATGTGCATGTTAGTGACTTAAAACTTTGAAAAAAATTTACCCATAGAAAACATTATAGTTAATAGGTGGTTCCAACACAGCATGCAAAAAACCACTTTTTCAAGTGTTTTCCAAAAAACCAAGTGTAATTACTTGGTTAGAAGTAAAATTTTGAGGGGAATTTTAGAAAAGAGTGTGTGTTAAAATGGAAAGTACTTAGTTTCAAATTTCGCCTCTCACACAATCTAACTTTTCACTTTGAGTGAATTCAGTTATCTTTTATAAATAAACTACTGATAATTACTTTATACAATATTATTAAAAGGAAAATATTTTCTAAAAATCACTTGGTGTTGAATTAAGTCTCTTTTCATGATTGACCACATAATATTAAGTTATTTTATATTGTACTGTTAAATATGGATTCAATACTTGATTGCTGGAGAACACTTGCTTAGAGAAAAAAAAATGACAATTTGAAGTGTGAAAGAGTCTGTTTCATAGGATCCCATCAAAACCAATTTCTGTGGATAAGATATTGTGGGCAGAAAACATGATCTAGGTTTACACACATGAATTTCCTGCAAAGTAAGTAGGAAGCAGTTCACTGGCTTTGTTTAGAATTATCATTGACATGGTGATGGAAATAGGAAGCAGGTTCCAACAAAATCGCATGCAACAGGACTCATGTGGGAGGTTTACTAACAGGAAGAGATGCAGAGGCTGACTCTTGTAGGAAGGAGGGGAAGAGGGGTTTGGTGAAGGGAAAACTCAACCTTTTATCAGGGTTGTGGTGCATACATGAGAGGACGTAGGACAGGGATGATAATGTTCACCTCTGGGCAGCTAATATTGAAGTGTCTTGTTATTGTTGGTTCTCTCAGGAGCTGAATGTATAGATGCCTGATAGTTGTAGAGTCCCTTTCAGATGGCCATGGAAGTGTTTTATTGATAACATTCCTTTCTTTTCCTTATCATAATGAGGAGAATTAAGAGGGGAGCAATGGTGGGGCAGGGGTAGGGGCATCAGATTTCTTTCATCAACTGCTTTCTGATGTCCAGGGGCATCATCAATTTGGGGATGCAATAGATCCTCACCATCCCAATAAAATTTGTTGGCATCAGGCTCCTCTGTAGCCACTGTTTGATAATGCTGTAAGAGAAACCAATTGATCATTTGGTGGGAAACATTTTGGATTTGTCATTGGAGGAATGTGGAGAAGAGTTTAATGAAGTTGGACACACATAATAAAAGCAGAAAAATGAAAAGAAGAGGAGTCAGGAAGGGCAGTATTCATATCCATATGGGAGTTTTCAAAGGCCCATGGATCAGAGGCATTGAGTTCTTCCTCATGTTTTAGAGTTGTAGGATTTTGTTCTTTACTATACTGGACAGGTTGACATAGAAACAGCATTCTTCTTGGAGAAAAAGGCAAAGACCACTCTTTTTAGCTTTAAGAAGGTTTAATCCTAGTTGGTTTTGAAGTACCACTGCTGCCAGGGAATTGATCCATCTTCGGACAGTGAGTACGGTTTGGGTCACCTGTTGAAGATCCTAGATAAACTTGGAAGAGAACTGATGGTACAAGGTTAGAGAGATGTGGCCAGTCCTGCTCTCCCTGTGGCAACACCTGAGTTTATTCCTGCAGCAGCCAAGAGGGGTAGGATTTGAATTGTCTTTATGGTAAACTGGATTGGTAGGGTTTCCTCTTCCTGTTTCATCCATAATTTAAGGAAGAGAAGCATCAGTGTACAAACTCCTGACAATTGACAAGTAGATGATGATACACCTGTCTATAACAAAGGTTATCTATGTGTCTATCCATGTGTTTTGGACTGTAGGGTACTGTTCTATAGATGAGGTATTGAGAGTAATAGTTTTGTAACCATTTTGGGAACATAACGTTCCTATCGAATAGGGATAGGGTTGGACAATCCCTATGTGAGATAATCTCCATTGTGAATCAGTATTGATGATACCTTGGAACAGTCGCTATGTCAAAGAGGGTGATATAGAAAAGTTAGAAGGTCATAGAAACACCAGAGTCAGGGCAGTTGATAAAAGGTGAAGCAAGAATATTTGACTGAGTCACTGGGGAATCTGTAAATGGCAGTTGTGAGCACAGCTCCAGGTTGAGGGATCGCACACCAACCCTTCTCAAAAATTTTAACTCAGAATTGTTCCTTTTTAAAGGAAATACAGGGACAAAGAGTGCAGCAGAGACTGAAGGAAAGTTCATGCAGAGACTGCCCAAACTGAGGATCCATTCCATATGCAGCTACCAAAACCAGCCACTATAGCTGATGCCAAGAAGTGCTTGCTGACATTAGCATGATATGTATGTTTTCTGAGAGGCACTGCCAGAGACTTACAGATATAGATGCAGATACTTTTAGCCAACCATCAGACAGAGGATGAGGACCCCAATAGAGGAGTTAGGGGAAGGACTGAAGTAGCTGAAGGGATTTGCAACCCCATAGGAAGAACCACAGTATCAACCAACCAGACCCCCAGAGTTCCCAGGGACTAAGTCACCAACCAAAGAACACAAATAGCAGGTCCCATGGCTCCCGTTGCGTATGTATCAGAGGATGGCCTTATCTGGCATCAATGGGAGGGGAGTCCCTTTGGTCCTGTAAGGGCTTGATACCCCAGCCCAGGGGAATGCTAGGGCAGTGTGGGAGGAGTGGGTGTGTGGGTGAGTGGGTAAGCACCCTCATAAAAGCAAGGGTGATGTGGAGTGTGTTACGGGGTTTGAGGGGAAACTGGGAAGGTGAATAACATTTGAAATGCAAATGAACAAAATAACCCATGCATGTTTTTTAAGCCACATCATATTGTAAGCCTTGTTGTGTACTATCAAGCTTGCCCTTCAGGCCATTGGCAAATTGTGGTTTCAGCAAAGTAGAAACCAAGTCATGTAGTTAAATGAAAATGCTGGAATGGATAAAATCAGCATGGTAATTCTTGTCTGTAATCCCAGCATTTATTGAGGCAGAGAAAGGAGAATCAATCAGAGCTACATGGCAAGATCAAGGCCAGCTTGGGCAAAAACAGACAAACAAGCAAGCAAACAAACAAAAACCAAAAAACCCCAAGCCAAAACAGTAAAAACTAGTAAGTCTCTTCCTTACTTCTAAAATATTAAGTTTTTCAAATAACAGAAGCTGACTCTGTAACATTAACCATGTATTTCAGGGTGTAGTCTTCCTTCACCGTGCACTCTAGTTAAGAAGTAAACTGTTGATTGTACTTTCACATTTTAATTTCGGATAAAGTTTGATATAAGGACCACAACTTTTAGATTGGCATCATTCGTCCATCTACTGTGTTTATTATATTCAGTGGTTCAACAGTTTCACATTTCCTACAGATATTTTGGTATGAGATAGGCTGTCTTACTGGATCCGGAGTCATCTGAAACTCACACTTACTACTTATTATTTAGTAGTCTAAATGGACTAAAATGGAGTTTGGACTAATATTTCCAAGTCCAAAGTATATAACACCATTCATTCAGATTGCTATATAAATATACATTAGCACAAATACAGTTTTGCTAGGCAATAAGCTAAGTGATTTTTGGAATAGAGAAATTAACTAGAGAGAATATAAACGTCCCATCTCCAAGGATTTAATATATGTTTGGAGTCATTATTTAATACTGCTAAATAATTTTAAACAAGAAGCTAATAAATAATTAGAGAGTAAGTCCTTAATACCGTCACATTTGGCTCAACCTTCATATTTGTCTACAACCCTCTATTCAATACACTGACCTTATTCCTTAGTATGTAATTATATATCATTTAAAAACAGAAAACATCCTGAAAAACTATGCTGTTAGGTGATTTCATGATCATTGGAACATCATAGAGTAGATTATTGGAACTTGTATGGCATAACATACTGCATAGTTGTGCTATATGGGAACAATGGGAGATATGCAACTTTATACTAGCTAAAATGTCACCATGTAGTATATGACTTCAGCTTCATCATATGCTCTGCTATCATACCTGATTACTGCAGAAATATAATAAAAGAGATAGAATATATCATTTAAACAATTGTTAATTATTGATCATTATTTAAGTACAAGAAATATACTGCATATAGTTTCTCTACTTTTTTATTTGTTATATTTATTAAAATTACATCATTTGGTAGAGAATATATGAAACAGACAGTGCAAAGGAAAGATGATGTATTTACTATTACTACAGAAAACTTAAAACTATTAGATATACCTAGGAAACAACAGTTAAAATCAACAAAATGTTAAATCAGTGAGAAGTAATTTTACAAGACAAATGATAAAAATGTTATTCAAATATAATGTTTTTGAACCAAAATAACTACAAATATACTTAATACAATGGAGAAGAGTAGAAATTGGATTATACATCAGGGAAATGGAAATCAGAACAACCTGAGATTCCATCTCACACCAGTCAGAATGGCTAAGATAAAAAATTCAGGTGACAGCAGATGCTGGCGAGGATGTGGAGAAAGAAGAACACTCCTCTATTGCTGGTGGGATTGCAAGCTTGTACAACCACTCTGGAAATCAGTCTGGTGGTTCCTCAGAAAATTGGACACAGTACTACCAAAAGATCCAGCAATACCTCTCCTGGGCATATACCCAGAAGGTCTTCCAACTGGTAATAAGGACACATGCTCCAGTATGTTCATAGCAGCCTTATCTATCATAGCCAGGAGCTGGAAAGAACCCAGATGTCCCTCAGTAGAGAAGTGGATACAGAAAATGTGGTACATTTACACATTGAAGTACTACTCAGCTATTAAAAACAATGAATTTATGAAATTCTTGGGCAAATGGAAGGATCTGGAGTATATCATTCATAGTGAGGTAACCCAATCACAAAAGAAGTCACTAGATATGCACTCACTGATAATTGGATATTAGCCCAGAAACTTAGAATACCCAAGATACATCTTGTAAAACACAAGAAAACCAAGAAGAAGGAAGACCAAAGTGTGGATACTTCATTCCTCCTTAGAATAGGGAACAAAATACCCATGAAAGGAGTTACAGAGACAAAGATTGGAGCTAAGATGAAAGGATGGACTATCCAGAGACTACCCCACCTGGGGATCCATCCCATCATCAGCCACCAAACCCAGACACTATTGCATATGCCAGCAAGATTTTGCTGAAGGGATCCTGATATAGCTGTCTCATATGAGGCTATGCCAGTGCCTGGCAAATACAGAAGTAGATACTCAGACTCATCTATAGGACTTTCAGAACACAGGGCCCCCAATGGAGGAGCTAGAGAAAGAACCCAAGATGCTGAAGGGGTCTGCAACCCTATAGGTGAAACAATATGAACTAACCAGCACCCCCAGAACTTGTGTCTCTAGCTGCATATGTAGCAGAGGATGGCCTAGTCAGCCATCATTAGGAAAAGAGGTTCCTAGGTCTTGCAAACTTTATATGCCCAATACAGGGGAATGCCAGGGCCAAGAAGAGGGAGTGGGTGGGTAGGGGAGCAGGGCAGGTGGAGGTTATAGGGAACTTTCGGGATAGCATTTGAAATGTAAATAAAGAAAATATCTAATTAAAAAAAAGAAATTGGATTATAGTCTAATTCTAACATTACAACTCTGTGTGCTTGTACTTAAAATATTGAATTTATATTAAGTATTGGTTTTATTTTAAATTTTAGATTTATTTATCTTAAATATATTACTTCAATTTTTGAGTACAGAAACAATTTATACTTTAATGGGCTAATTTGTGAACTGGATTGGGACAGTTTTATAATCTATGGAAAATTTGTAAAAACAATAAAGAAAATCAAGCAAGTGCTGGATACATTCATATTCCATCTCTTTTAACCCATTCCTGCTCTCTTTGAGGCCATATTGAAAATTTAAATATTACCCAATAGCATAATACTAGTAGGTAACAAGGCTGAGGTAAACCAAATCATGTACATCACTCAAGGCAGGATTTTCTCCCAACGCCCCGCCACGACGCAGGGCAGAGTTTATGGAGCTGAAAAGACTAAGGTTTTAAAATAAATTAAATGCTGAATCTCATGGAATATTATGGAAGAGAGGATAGAAAAAAATGTAAGAGGCGGAAGGCAAGAAGGAGTCTCTTGAACACGATGAGGCCCTTGTAATCATCAGCAAGATACAGCCATCATGGTTGCCTTCCATCACAGAAGGGAAGGACCTCAGAAGGGTAGACCCTCTGAATAGTCATTGGCCATTAGTGTCTTAGGGAAGGCAGAGTTATTTTCTTCAGTGGTATAGTAATTGTTATGATACAGTGGCTGAGGGTTTTAGAACTAACCTCTCTCCATGTCCATGTAAGCAAATGTGATTGAACTCACTGAGTCACACACACAGAGACATACAGTAGATAGGAACTCGGGAAGGAGTTCAGCAGGAGTAGGAAGGGGGAATGAGAGGGCAACATGGTTTGCAAATGCTGAAAATAGTTTACATGTATATGTGAAATCATGAAAGAGTAAAGTTTAAAATTGTGAAAGATATGTGCTGAGCCTCGCCTTGGTGTTGAACCATGTGGAGTGGGAATGGACAGAAAGAAGGGAAGCTTGGTAGGAAATTACTGCAGAGTCACAAGAATGTGTGCATTTCCACAGATTATTCATGGAAAATATTCAATGAAATTTTAAAAGTGGCTGAAAGTCATTTAAAGTGGATATAGAGATAAACATCCGGGAAGATAAACAGCCATACCACAAAGTTCTTTTGTGCACGGAGGTCACTTAAACTACATATTTTGGGGATAATTTCTCTAAATCTTCATCTGATATTTATGAAGAGTTTGTTTGCAGATATCAGAATCATACATTTTAAAAGGGGACATATATGTGTGTGTGTATGTGTGTGTGTTTGTGTGTGTGTATAGAGACACACACATATATGTATATATTATCTATCTGAGTATGTTGAAGCCAATAGATTATATCTTTGAAATACCAAAGTGTAGACAGTATTTTTCTTCTGTTCTCATTTCCATCATGAGCTAGCAGGAAAGACTCCGTTTTTAGAAATTCATTATTTTCAGAATATATACAAAATGTTTAATACAATTTATATCATTTTGAAGTAGAAGTTACATTTCACAGTTAATAAATACATAGATATATATGTATATATATGAATATATACATATATGTGTGTGTGTATTCATGAATACACAGATATATATATATACACAAGATGTACACATGTATACATATATACATGTACATGCATATATGAATGTATAGATATGTATATACACCCTCTTTTGACTATTATAATTACATCACAAGTGTTAGAAAGAATGACTCAAACATTTGCATTTAAAAAGTAGCAGGCATAGTGATGTAAAGAACATTGTTATAACAGAAAATGAAACCATAACACAACGATTACAGCTTTCATTGTTTATAGCATATTGTGAGATATGCTATAAATGAATGCAGCTGGGTCGATATAAAAGCCAAAAAAAAAAATGTAACTCTGTCAAATCTCCATATTATCTTCTTCAGTTTTGCTAATGTCATTCCTATGACTTAGATAAGTTTTATATATTATATTGCACTTTAAAAGTCATGTGTCTAAATCAACCCTTCCTCAAAATTTGCTGTCATTTTAATTCAACCCTCCTTCGGAGACCATTGTTTACCCACCCTTCCCCAATAGCATCCTATCTTTTCTTTTCTCTTGGATCCTTTCATAATGCATGTGTCAATGGGTTTTGAAAAGTCACTTAGTTCAGTTGACTGAGTAAAAAGGAAATTGGTCAAGTCAATTGCCAATGTCCTACAGACCTAATCAGGATCACCAGCTGGATGCTACACTTGCCAAGTGTTTGTGTTGGCATTATTTAGACACAGCCTCTGCAGCTTGGCCCTGTTCTCATTATTGAATCTACTTTTATTACTTTTGTGTTATCTTTCTTGGCATTCTTCTAGCTTCTTCCTTCCCTCCTGGATTGCTCACACCGTTCTATTTTTATACACATTCTTCAATTGATCTATATGATATGTGTTCTAACTGCTTTAGCACTAAGTCTATAGGCTATTTATCTTGATACCAAAGTCTGTGCTCAAGTAACCTGAGTTAAAGTTTGAATTGGAATAAGATCCAAGGCCATGTGTATCAACTTGTTTATTTTTAATATCTCAGTCAGATTTTGGTATTTATAGGAACACACGCATGACAACTGAAGGAAAATAAAGTCAATTATCAAACACCTGGTACTAATACCTAATGATTTCCCCTCTTCTTTTCCTGAGCTGCTGTACTGCAGTCATGAGATTCCTATTAGATCAAAACAGGTGCCGACTTGACCATTTTTACGTTCTAAGTGAACAAAGGCAGAAAAACTTAGCTAAAGAAACACATAGAACTCAATTTAAATCTTGAAGGGGTATTCCCCTGCTTCCAGAGCAGCCCATCTGTCTATTGAATTCATGGTCCTCTGTTTTTCCATAAAGTCTTCCCACACACTCCCTTTTATGACATGCATCAGATGACCTCTCAAAACAGTGAAAGAAATTCAATCCGATGAAAGTGAACCCATGCCATTCTATCATCAGCTCGCCAACCCCCAGCACTTGCTTTGCACAGATGCAGTGGTCAATGGAAAACTGAGACTGTAGCTCAGGCCACTCCCCCCCACCCCCTGCTGGTCCATACACTCACTGTCTCCCTCCTTCAAAAGCTTTGAGCCTATTAATGTGTACCCATTCTTTACACTTGCACCATCAAGCTCTACTCCCTTAGTATTAGCTCACACACACTTAAACATCTGCCAGTTTTTAAAACCCAAAGGCATAGACTATCTTGACGCTGCACTCTCCTCTGGCTACTAAACTGATCTCTAACTTTAAAATTCTCAAAAAGTAGATCATAATTATACCTCTGTCTTTGTATTGTCTTATATTCATTCTTTTTTTTTTTTTTTTTTTTTTTTTTTTTTTTTTTTTTTTTTTTTTTTTTTTTTTTTTTTTTTTTTTTTTGGTTTTTCGAGACAGGGTTTCTCTGTGTAGCCCTGGCTGTCCTGGAACTCACTCTGTATACCAGGCTGACCTCAAACTCAGAAATTCACCTGCCCCTGCCTCCCAAGTGCTGGGATTAAAGGCTTGCACCACCACGCCCAGCTGTCTTACATTCATTCTTAAGTCTCTTATTTTTTCATTATTTATAGAGAATTACTGAAGCAGAATCAAGTTGGTTAAATGTTGATTAGGAAACAAAGTATAAATAGTATTTAAAATATTTTTTAAGGACTGAAGAGATGGTTTTGAAGTTAAGAGCACTTGTTGTTTTCTCAGAAGACCTGATTGTGGTTCCTAGCACCCACATTCAGTGCTTTGTAACTCTTATAACTCCATCTTTTGGGAATCCAATGCCTTCTTCTGACCTCCATAGGCACTTATACTAACCTGGGCAGTAATGGGAGCATACACACACACACACACACACACACACACACACACACACACACACAAAAACCAAAAAAACTAAAGATAAAATAAATATTTCTTAAAATGTGCTATATAACATAATTTCTTCAGAAAGTATACTTTTTAGCTGAATGTTCTAGAAATATTCTTTCTAAGACCTAAAGCTCTCCAGATGTATCTTGTAGTACTATCAAAGTACAGACGAGCATTTCACAACTGTTTCAGTAAGACAGTGATGTCTATGGTTCTTGTTGATAATATGTTGGCATGGGAAGAGTACAAAATTTTTTTTACCAACATGATTTTGATGTTAAGTAGTTTTTTGGTAACACTTTCCACTTTTGTCCATGTCCACAGTCTGAAAATGCCTTTCTGAGTGGCTGTCAAGTATACTTATCGCCAGATTTGTACAAGAATGGTTTGGAAGAGATAAATAAATAAATAAATAAATAAATAAATGAAAGAAGGAACAAAAGAATGAAAGAAAGAAAGAAAGAAAGAAAGAAAGAAAGAAAGAAAGAAAGAAAGAAAGAAAGAAAGAAAGAAAGGGCTGTGTTTTCTGCCTTCTTTAAGCAGTACTTGGTAATGCTCTCTGTGCCACGGGCCACATGAACATGCTGTAGGTCCTATATCCATGGATGCAGTGTGCTTTCTTTCTTATTCTAAATCTCATCCTGTATCCCAGAGGTGGCCGTTAAGCATCTCCACATCAGCTCCCACAGAAGAATCTCCATTGGTTTCCCACACATCCACCATTGCAAGGGCTGCTCGTTTTCTTTCCGTGTTTCTACTGGGCAGAGGAGCATCTGGACCTTCGTCACTTCCCCTCTCTTTTGCTTGGTGTAAAAGCAATCAGATGTAATTGTAATTTATTCATCAGATGTAATTGTTATCTTAGAGGCTTATTCCTGAATAAGCTTACCCTTCCTGATTTTTTTCTGAACTCTGACTGGCTGGTTCAACTCAGTTTGTTCTGGCTCAAAATTCTCTTTAACTGGTTGATTCAAACTGGCTTCTCTTGACTTCTCAATGAATTTCTCTGCTTTGCCTCAAACTAACTTTGTCAATCTGTTTCAATCTTCTGGTTCCTTCTCATTCTCTGGTGTTAACTGTCTCAATTCCACTTCACTGTACTCAGTGGACCGATTCCCAACTGACTGCACCAAACTCAGCTCCACTCAACTGAATGAACTGAACTGACTATCTATTTCCCTAATCTGCTCTTAAATGTCTTTATTCATTAGAGTTGGTTATATACTATCTCTGACTCAGTCTGTCCAATCTTTCTCTGATTCATCACTTTGCCCATCAATTAGATGTCTTTTTCAAACATGGCTGCTTCCTTCTACACACTTGATTTGCCTTACAGGTATATACCAAGGGCATGTCTGTATTCCAGCAAAAGAGATTAAAAGAGTGTGGTATGTCTGTACTATAGTTGGATCACACAGACCCAGATTTTTGGAAGTGATCCCTTGTCAGAGAAGCCATTGTTGCTGGATTAAAATTCCTCTACAGCCTGACACAAGTAATCAGCAAGTGCTGTTCTTTTCTGAAATGGGATCCATCTTGCCTGGGTTTCAGCCTGTGTCCTTCATTCTAAGAGGCAATCTAGAGCTTTAAATAGACATGCATGTAGGAAGAGAATTATGTGGGAAGAGGAAGGGAAGCAGAGGTAGCAGAAAATATATACCAGAAAAGGTCATGGATAAATATGATCAAAGTTCAGTATATACATGCTTGAAATATCACAATGAAGCCAATTATTTTGTACAATTAGCATATGCTAATTAAATGTTAAATAGCACAAAAAGAATGTCATTCAGTTTATAGTCAATGTCAAGGAGTACTAAAGAAATATTCTGGACATCTTTTATGAGTGTTTACAAGGTTTTCCTATAGGAACTTTTTCTCCTGACTCACCTGCAATTTCTCCACGAGCTGCATGGTGCCCTTTTACAATTGTCAGTGCTGTGCCTCCGTGCCTGCCTTCCATCACCAACTGGGTCATGTGCTGGTATCACTCCTCTATCTTCTTTAAGTCCCAGTACTATTGTTTCTATTTGTGAGTGTGTGTGTGTGTGTGTGTGTGTGTGTGTGTGTGTGTGTGAGAGAGAGAGAGAGAGAGAGAGAGAGAGAGAGAGAGAGAGAGAGAGAGTTCAGTGATTAACATCAGGTGTCCTCTATTCCTATCTTTTGAGATAAAGCTGTTCTCTCTCCATGAACCTAAAGTTCATGGATTAAGTCAGAATGGTTGATCAGCGAGCCCTTGGCTGTGAAGCTAATGCTGGATTCACATGCCTCCATGAGGGTTGACAATCTGAACTTCGGTCCTAATTCTTACCTAGAAAGTACTTTATTCACTTAGCCATTTCCTTAGCCACTAGCCCTGCTTTTGCATTGCTCTAGCTTTGTAAGCAAGGTCCTATTTTTAGCTTCAGGGAGAGCAATTTGGTACAACAGAAGAAGAGGACATTCTGCTTGGGTTACTCTCCCGCTTGTTGGCACAGATACTCTGCTTGTAGTGTTTGTGTGCAGCAGACTAGAGCTTGGAAGACCAAAGCATGAGCAACTGATACACACAGGTGACAAGTGGTACCAGAGGGTGGTGAGTTGTTCTGATCTCTACAGGTAGCAATACTGTGTAGCTCCACATGGTCCTTGTACTTCCACATCATGGCTGCTTCATATCAGACATGAGATAATGAGGACCCTGATCTAGTTGACCTATTGAAGTGAGGCAAAGTAATATACCTGGCACCAGAAGAAATACTCCTATAGGTCTTGATAAATGGCTCAGTGGTTAAGGGACCTTGCTGTGCAATCATAAAGACCACAGTTGATATTTCAACACCCATGTAGCAAGCTGGGTATCTTGAGAACACTGTAATCCAGCTCTGTGGGAGACCAAACCTTCTTCTTGCCTCTATGTACAAAGATCTGTGAGCATGCACAGATGAACATACATTAATGCAGGCAGGTATACACACACACACAAATTAATTAATTAAATTAGTATTTTTAAAAAAAGTAATATTATTGTATTAGTTACATCTATCTTTTGGGAACTATTGACCGATTTGCATTGAAAAGTCTCTGTAACCTGTATTAGAAGTGTATTTACAATATTGAATTATTTTAGTGTATTTGCTCTTAGGGAAACAACACAGCAAAAATGTATAATATCTTAATTTTCTACCTTGAATTTGACCCTGTTCATTGACTCATATATTCTCAAGTCAAACTGACATAATTTCAAGAATTTGAGATTAAAATGCATTCTGCATGAATATTTCAGCCTAAGTTGTCAGATACAAAGTGGATGGTCCAAAAGAACCATCATGTTTATTTTTTACTTAATCTGTACAGCAGCATAAATACACACATACACTAACACTCATACACACATGCACACATACACACACACACATGCGCACGCACACAAACACACATACCACTGGCTTATAGTAAAGTAAAGTGCATTAAACTTAGTCTGGATTGCCAATGTAATCATATATTTTTACTTTAAATGTAAGGTCCAGGTCCTAAGTATTTAAACTTAGAGCATAAAACAGCAGTAGGCTTATGCTTCAAGTTTATTAGGATTCCTTGATTAGCTAACGCCCTGAACTTCTCTGCCAAAACAATCAAGGAAACACAGTCATAGTAAATACATGGATTTTCAGGCTTCATAAACAATTTAACATTTCCTAGTATACCAAGTAAGTATTCAAGATCCTGTGAAATTTTAGTATTAGTTATTCAAAAAAAAATCAAGAGTATTGGATCTATTGAAACTTGACAGAGTCTGGGTAGCAAATATGCTAAATGAGACTCCCAAGAGAATCGGAGTCTGGGATTAGAGTAGAGCCGGTGTAGGGTCTCCCAGGAGCTACCATCACAATAGCACAGTTTTGCTACTGCACCATCCTGAGCTGACCCACCAGCAGCTACATTTGAGAACAGAGTGTAACTGTCAAAAGCAGAGTGAGCTCTTTCTAGTGGAGGAGAGGTCAGCTACAGTGCAGTTCAAACTATTAGCAGTAAATAAACACTATCCATTCTGGAATAAATTCTACTAACCATCGACTAAACATTATGAAAACATCTTTCTTAGAAATTTGGTGTCATAGTTTTACAGAAAGCAGCTTTCCTGTTGTATGTGGCTCAGCTTCCAAGAAGGTGAAACCTTTACTTCCTCGCTCAAATAAACAAGTCGTGGAGTGTTATTTGAGTCCGTGAATCTTTGTGAGTTGACAGTGAGATTTATTTTAACAAAGCAAGTCATTTAATTTCAAAATGCTTTAACTTAATATTTTTATGAATATCTGAGAAATGACAAACCAAATGATTTCAGAGTCCATCTCTACTACATAGCCATTTGGGATTTTTTTTCTTTTATACAATGAAGCTTGCTAAAAGAAATGGTCTAAAGGCCATTTGGCTAAAAGATTGCCCTGATTTTCTCCTGAATACAGACTATTTAGCTTTTATTTGTGGAAATGAGGAACAAGCAAATTCTGTATAGACCTGAACTCACATTTAAAACATTTAAGTGTAATAAAAGTTCAGGTATTTAGTGATAACACATAGCCAAATAAATGAATTTATAACATAGAGGGAGATTATTTTTAATATTTAAATTCTTGGGTTACTAAATGAGAAATTTCATGACGAATGATTCATCTTTAAAGTTAGTTTCGCATAGGGTTTTTGAGCTAGCTATAATAAATGATGAGTTAGAAGCAAGAGATACTGTTGTTTATTTTACTGTCTTACCTTAGAGAAGTTTAGGCTAGTAGAGCTTTTGTAATTCTAAAATGTCCTAATGTACAACTGAGCCAAATTTATGCACTGCATTTGACAGTCATAATCTTTCCATGAAGTTTCCCAGGTCACCAGGGTAGCAAGATCCCTTTTAGCTTACTCCATTCTTCACCGACCATCATGTCTATTCTTTCTTTTTCTCTACCCCTAAAGTCATCAGCAAACACATGCTAAAGGGTTCCTGGGAAAAGCTAGTACACAGTACAATTTGGTACATTAGAAGCTAACACTGGTGTAAGTCTTGGTGATCACCTATTTTTTTTTAATGTACAATCTAATATCCATAACACACATAAAGCATGAGAATGCAAGAATTTATGTAAAAAGTATCTACTTACCGATTGTCTACTGTGCAAATGCAATTCATTTTATTATTGAACAGAGAAACAAAATTATTGGGTTGAGAGAGGAGTGAAAGGCAGTGCTCATGTATTTAGAAGGTAGGAATCATTATTTGGACCTGAGAGCAGACCTGAGAGCTTTGTTAACCTTCTGACAGTTATTAACACACTTCTCAACAAATTTTTTTTCTGATGCTCAAGGTCTTCGTGCTCACTTGTTCTACAGGGATATCTGTTGCCTCCATTTTTGCTTGGGATGATGTTATCGCTGGGGAAAACATCATTTGACTTCATCCAGACTTCTGGCATCTGCTTCTCACTGAGTTATGATACCCATGTTCCCATCCTGATTTCTGGCCTTATTCCCAGTCACTGTCCATTCCCACTTCACTTGAGTTGTTCTGTTATCCATTAAGTTTCATATGCACCTAGTATCTTTTAGTTGAAACTTTAATAGCTATTACATTGAACAAATTTAAGTAGTCTCCAGGTATTGACCATGATTTATATTTTCTACAGAAATGAAGAGAACTTGTCACTGAATACTACAAATTGAGTCATTAGGTTAGCTTTCAGTTAGTTCTACATATGCTAATGCAAGTATTAGAGTAAAAAATTTTCATGGCATAATTTGTGGCAACACACAGAAATAACAATAAAAAACATATTTTGTTAGACAAGAAACTACATTTTAAATAATGTAATGAGACTGTGTCACTGCAGTTCTTTGAGTAAGATTTAAACGCCACATTTAAAAATTGTTGAGGACATAATATATAATGCTCTTTATGGCAGATCTAAAACATAGCATATCCAATCTATATTAATGGGAATAATAAGACTTGCTGCCTATGGTTAACAGACATTGAATTTAAGGGGACAAAGGAAGTAGCCTGTGTTATGGGGAAAATTCTTAATTGCTTCATCAGAGTAGGGCCAAATAACTTATCAAGCCACATACATAAAACATGTGCTTTTTCTTCTATAAATATTATACAAGGAAAAATGAGATAACTTTTTGGATAACTGTAATATTAATTATTAACTCTAATATGAATTAGTATTTTGTACCATGTTATTTCTTTTTAATTGTTTTATCCATTTTTAAAACATTCTAGTATTTTTCCTTATTTGAAGCAATAACTCAATAGTATACCATGTTTTCTCTCTATTTTTGTATTTTATTTGAAATAACAAATTAATGGCATCGTATCTATTACCCATTGGTTATTCCAATCATTTCCTTTCTAATTTTTTTTTTTAACTTCAATTGCTTAAAGTTTTGAAAAATTGGTTTTATTTTTTGTTTTCGGTATCTCCCTCCTGCCATGCCTCCCAGACCTTCACTTCTCCTCCAGTGCCCCCTCTACCTCCCCTCTTCCCTCCCCCTTCTAAACTCCACTCTCCACAGATGCACTTTTCTTCTGTTTCCCTTCAGGAAAGAGCAAGCCTCCCAGTAGGAGGAAAGGCATCTCAAGAGCACATGAGAATAAGAGCTGCCACTGTTCCCACTGTTAGGAGTCCCACAGAAACACCAAGACACCAAGCATAACATGGATGAAGAGGTCCTAGCTCAGACTCGTGCTGACATTTTAATGGCAACTACAACCTCTATGAGCATTGCTTAGTTGATTCCGTGTACCATGTTCTACAGGTGACCTCAACCCCTCTGGCTCATACAATCCTTCCTCCCCCTCTTCTGTGATTCCCAGCTCCAAGTGGAGGGACCAGATGGAGATCTCCAATTTAGACTCTTTCCCCGCTAATGTTTGACTGTGGATTTCCACATTTGTTCTCATTAATTACTGGTGGAAGCCTCTCTGAAAACCACTGGAATTGACACCAATGAATATATATTAACATCAATTTTACGAGAAGCAAACTCACTTTCTACTACTTTGGAAGTACTTTCAACTCAATTTGATATTTAAGCTTTTTTTTTTCATGCAAAAACTTTTCTGTAAACTAGAAAGCCCAGTAGTCAGTCCTGAATATCTTAAGCAAATACTAGAGCTTCTGGTATAGGAATTGCTATTGGTTATGAGATTTTATGTATTTAACACTGGTTTGCTTGTAATTCTTTTAGAGACTTATCCAGAAGCACTAAATTCCAAATTTCAGAAATTTGATCACATGATAGACACAGGAGAGAGTCTAAGTAGTGAGGACATCGCCTGAAAATGTTTGAGGGGTGAAGATGAAGCAGTAACTACCTTGTTTTGGGATAGTGTTGGCAATGATGCTGTGCATAGTTATGATGATGCTAATGTTGGAGTCATGTGCTGTAGTAACCTGTTTTAAATGTCATTAGATTAGTCTTTGGTGTACCCACAAAAGACAGGTACTACCATTATTACAAAGAATAAGAAATTACAGAGAGAATAAATGATCGACATGTCCCTCAGTCATGCTTTGAAGAGAACTGCAATTGGGCTGCAATTGTACAGGATTCTCCTGAACAATGAAGTCTTTTTTTTTTTTTTTCCCTGAGAAGTTCTGCTCCTCTCAGCCGACTTACTCCCTTCCCTTCCTGGTCATTCAAATGACTTGATCAGAAAAACATCTTCAATGAGACAGCCTGGGGTCAATTGTTGCAGAGAAAGGGAGCACTGAGATTCCAAAAGGAGACAAGAAAGCGGTTGTTGTGAGGGAGGAGAAAGGCTATGAACCATTCTCTTCTGTTTATGTAGATTTTTCTTAATGGAACCTAGAGGCTTAGGATAATGTTTGATTTGGTGAGAAAATTAAGTACCTAATATAGTAAATAATTAAGCTTGAGAAAGATGTCTTTATATCAGTAAAAATAAATAATTGTTTTGCTAGAAGGTTAGTCTATATCAGTATCATGAGGAGATTATGCTTTAGGGTAGGGAGTACACAAAGAAAATAATACCGTTATAAGGATGAGTGGATAATTGTTAGACTGAGTCCTGAAGAAGAGAATATGAAGAGTTTGGAAAGGAAGACACGATATTTCATAGGAACCTTCTTTCCTAGAAACTTTATGAGCCACTGCAGGGGTAGCAGTAATGGGAAACTTTCCTTTTTGAAGATCTGGGAATGTGGTTGTTGCTTTCATTCTCCTTGTGGGAATTAGCATGTGTTTGTAAGGCTTATTAGAGGTGCATGTGTCGGGGGAAATGAAATGAAACACAGTGTTGACAAGAGCTGTCTGTAAATGTCTAGGTTTGGATTGGCTCCCTTGCTCTTGGCTTCAGACCTCTGGCATACTCAGCACAGGTCAGAAATAGTTACTGAAAGGCTTAAAGCAACAGTTCTTAAACAGGAAAACTACAAATGCACTTGATCAGCTGAAATAGGAAGCGATTTACATGTAATGTCTCAGTGGCTTCTTGATTAGGTGGATGTTATAATTAGATGTCCAGAGCTTTTAGACTGAAAATGTTCATGCTTTTAATCTTAGACCTCCAGCCCAGGTTGTCCTGGGACTCTCTATGTAGCTAAAACACGACCTTGACCATCTGACCACCCTGCCTTCATACATGATGGGTTGGAATTAAAGGTTTATGAAGTTATGGGGATTAAACTAACACGTCTACATCCTCAGCCCCACCTCAGGCATTCTGAGATGGAGTGGTAAACAGCGGGAGCAAAGGGAACGCAAGCACCCGCTGCAGGTCTCTCCAAATGCAATGTCCGTTAAGGTTTTGTAAATTTATGATCACGTGTTCATCCAATAGACATCTAGCATACCAAGCTGAGAACACTTCCTTTTGGGATGCTGCATGCTTGTCTACACAAGGTTTTTGAATAAGGCAGAAAGGAAAATAAATTGTGTGGTTCTCCTATATTGAAGCTATGAGGATATGTTTTTTTTCCCAATATAAAAATCTTTATAATTATCCTTACCAAAATGTTAACAGTTTCCCATAGAGGGAACAAATACAGTAAGAAAAGAGCGCGTGCACACACACACACACACACACACACACACACACCTCTCCTAGTTAAAACATGGCAAATTACTTCTCACAGTAAAAAAATGTAAGAAATTAAAGTAAAGCTGTTGTGGCCTTTATGAAATGTAACAGGAAATATAGCCCTTATTTTTCTCTCCTATTTGAAATTGATCAAAACATATAATAAGCATTCTAGAATTAGTTCAAAGCATCTAACACAATTTTAGGTCCCTGTGGGTAATGACTGAATGCCATACTAGAGCAAAAGACCAGGATTTTTATAGTCTATAGACCTCTTGAACCACTTTACAACAGAAAGATTCTCAGTCGAGTTTTAATGTGTGTATCCACTAGAATACATTTCTTCTTCCTGTTCAAACAGAAAAAGATAATTCATATTTAAGAAAGAGAATTTAGTAAGAGAATTTAGTAATGTTAATATGATACAATGGATATCTGTTAAAATAGTCAGAGACAAGTCTGAAGTTTATAAAGAAATATACTAAATAGATAGATATAACATAAAATGATATCAACAGTCAAATTTATGAGGAAATGGCTTGCTGATTATGAAATACAAAAAATAAAAAAAAAACATTGTCTTAATTACTTTCTCATTGCTATGATGAATTACCTGAGAAAAGTAACTTCAAGGAGACAGAGGTTATTTTCACTTGAGGTTTCAGAAAGATACAGTCCATCATGGTAGAGAAAACATGGCAGTAGGAAAGAAAGGTGCTCTACTCACCTTTCACCTACACTCAGATAAAAAGCAAGAAGAGGAGCCAGTCTGTAAAGCCGCAAGGCCTACCCTGAGTTACCCATTTCTTCCAGTAAGGTTTTAACTCTTAATGGTTCCACAACCTTTGCAAACAGCACTGCCAGCTATTGGTCAAGTATTCAAATATATGAGCCTATGGGGGGCATTTTACATTGTAATTGCAACAACTGTATTATCCCCGCTAATTATACATCATTCATACATTTCAAATTTTCTTAGTAGATTGGAACAGAAAACAGTTCTTCTTTTCCATTAAAATAGAAATCACCATTGAAATATTTGTTGTGGTTCTCAGGCAGATAATCACACTGCCTACAAAAATAATAAATAACTAGTTATAGGACTAAGCAATGGAATACAGGGCAACAAAGTTAGGCAAAACATCTCAAATATATATATTTTTAAAGATGGTATTACAGTTTAGCTGTGTTCAAACAGCCATGGTTGGGCAGTGGTGCTTGGAATTTAGCATGGTGAAATATTACATTGTAGACACCAAAAAGGGGTCTTTGGCACTAGCTAGAGCTTTGATCCAGTACCCTGGATAGCTCCATAGCCTATCAGCAGGATGGCTCATCTGTGTCTCTGGCAGATTCTCTAGGATGAGTTTTCTGCATGTTGTCTGTATAGTTGCCACAAGCACATTATCATCACCATTGTCCTCTGAAAATGTTTGGTTTTCCCACCAAATGTTAAGTGTTCGGTATTTAGAACTAATGTAGGGTTTGATAAGAATCACTTGTCCCTGACAAGTATTGTAATAGAAACCTTTCATTCCAACACTCAAGAAGAAGATGTGAGCAGGTCTCCTGAGTTTAAGGCTGGTCTGTTCTGGTTGAGACCAGTTTGGCAAGTTCAGACCAGAAAAGGGTATATCATAAGAAATTCTGTTTTAACAACAACAACAACAACAAAAGAACAAAACAATCAACAACACACCTGGCTTCCCAGGTTTTGGCAGAGTTGCTGGGAAAGATAAGGAGCATGCTTTCCACAGCTAGGGAGAATGTGCATCCCAGGATTCCTTCATTATTGGGTTAGGATTAAGAATCAGCTCATGCAGGAGCCTGATTTAGCTGTCTCCTGAGGGCCCTTGTCAGTGCCTGGCAAATACAGAAGTGGACGCTCACAATCATCCATTTTATGGAGCACAAGGTCCACAATGAAGGAGCTAGAGAAAGTACTCAAAGGAGCTGAAAGGGTCTGAAGCCCCATAGGAGAAACATCAATATGAACTAACCAGTACCCTCAGAACTTCTTGGAACTAAACCACCAATCAAAGAAAACACATGGTGGAACATGCGGCTCTAGCTGTATATGTAGATGAGGATGGTGTAGTCGGTCATCAGTGGGAAGAGAGGCCCTAGGCTCTGTGAAGGTTCTATGCACCACTATAGAGGAATGTCATGACTGGGAATGGGAGTGGGTGGGTTAGGGAGCAGGGGAAGAGGGGAGGGGATAGGGAATTTTCATAGGGGGAACTAGGAAAAGGGACAACATTTGCAATGTAAATAAAGAAGATATCTAATAAAAAAATAAAAAAGAATCAGCACATGTAAAATGGACTCAAGAGTACTGTAAATAAAAGAAATATTACTATATATTTAGTCTTTTATCACTTTAAGAGGCACATATAGATTGAGCCGATTTGAAAAAAGTATAATGTTATTAAATGGAATGAATTTCATCTTTTAGGAAACTGACAATGCCCGTACATTTAGGATCAAAAGCTTTCTAAACTAGTTAACATATCTTGACTGTATTCTAGATTATGGAAACAATCACAGAAATGTAAACATTGTACTAATATGAAGAATAGAGGATAGATTTTCTATTCTTCTAAAACTTAAAATTTCACAAACTGATTATTTGTTCAAAAGTGTTAATAGAGTCAAAAGACATAAAATTGGTGACATGTGTTCATATATATGTATATGATGTATCTATGTGTTTATAATATCTAAAACTACTCAAAATGTTTTAATACTACATTATTAAATGAATAATATTTAATAGTCATTTTGGGACATAACTATAATCATATTATGCAGCAGGCTGACCAGGAAAGATTGTAACAAGTTTAAGGCCAGCTTGGGATACACAGTGAGTACCGGAAAAACCAGTGCTACACTGCAAGACCTTATTTCAAACAAACAAAAATCAAATCAGAACCAAACAACACATGTCAAAATATAAAAATATAATATAAATATATATATTCATACATATGAGAGAGTACACTGGGAAAAGGTATTAAATAATATTTGCCAATATTTTGTGGCTGCTTCTGTGTGACAGTTATTACATGAAATATTTTTTATTAAATATATGTGATATTTTCTAGACCAGTCATCAATGTACCAATTCTAAAATAAATGTTTTATAATTTGTGCCAGTAATATATTTTATTCAAGTATTATGGACCATTGTGGACACTGGCTTAGGAATGAGAGGGAATCATGGCATGGTCTCTTATGTCATAGAACTTACTATGCTTGGGAAAGACAATAGAGGACAGTTGACTAAAGCTCATATTATCAACTTGATGATAACAAATTGTTAAAAGCTCTATTTGGGGCGTGTAGTTAGAAAAGTTAGATCAGTGGTATGTCGATATTTAACTGATTCTCAGATATAAATAAGGAAGGAAGGAAATAAGCTCACATAAACACCATTTCGAATTTACATAACTTAAGTACTTCCATGGCCTGTAACAAGCTACTCATCTGTAGTGACAAAGTATGATACTGAGAATAAAGAGTAACCACCAAAAGAGAGGAGCTTGTGTGTGCAGTGCAAACACATCAATAAACAAGGAACTATAGGGTGAAGTGCTGTACAGCAGGAAGGAACCTGGGAGGTTTCTAAGAAGGTGACAGATAGATGAACCACTGAAGAGTGGTGAGAAATTCTGTGAGGAGTGGTAGTTAGAGAGGTGGTAAGAAGAGAGACGCTGTGCTGAAGGCTGTCAGGAGGAAGGCTGTCGTGTGAGAGTCTGTGTGACTGTACTAGGGTGGCGTGGATAGGTTTGAAAAGTATGCCACACATGTTTAAGTTATAAGAACAAATTCTCTCTCTCTCTCTCTCTCTCTCTCTCTCTCTCTCTCTCTCTCTCTCTCTCTCTCTCTCTCTGTCTAATGGATATGCGTGTCTTCATAATGGTATGGAGGATACTGGAAGCATGAAATAAGGAACCTAGATGGTGTATTTATTTTGCCTTAATTACATTAGAAATGTTTCAAAACTGAGCATTTAGCTAGAATGGCATATGGACACAAATATGTGAGGTTGAACACTAGTGAAATGTGTTCTTTTGCAAATCACTGAAAGAAACTCCAGTTACAATAACAAAAGAAATTTGTATATTTACAGCCACTTTGAAAGAGGCCAGTAATGCATACTTGAACCAGAAGAAAGTAATATTAAGAAGAAAGTGACTGTCCACTCTAAACAGCTCTCAGAGCATTTGCCACAACTCTGTCCTCACACTCAGTTGCTTTCTGATTCTTGTGCCTTCTCTCCAGCACTTTTCCTAATGTTATCTTGTCTATCCAACTTCGATATGATAGTTTTTGCACTTGATCTTAGCCAAAAGGCCGAGAAGCAATGATATGATAGTTTTTGTTTTAGCTTATTTTATTTTGTTGTATTTATAAATGAATGAATGGATGAATGGATGAGTGAATGAATGAATGAATGAATGAATGGAAACCTATCTACTGTTTAATGAGTTCCAGGCCAGGGAGGAATACTTAGCGAGATCCTGTCAAAAAAAGAAAGGGAGGAAGGGAGGAAGGAATTAAGAGAGAAAGGGAAAGGAAGAGAAAGGAAGAGAGAGGAAGAAAGAGAGAAAAGAGTTTGTGAGCTGGCTCCTTAGGTAAAAGTGATTGTTTTATAGTTTTAAATCAACTACTTAAAAGCACTCTGACACCCACCTCCTTCACACACACACACACACACACACACACACACACACACACAAAATCACATAAATAAATAAATAAATAAATAAATAAATAAATAAATAAATAAATAAGGAAAATTGAAAAAAAGTTTGAGAATAACTGTTCTCAGCTCCTAAACTTTCCAGATAAGCAATTCCTCAAGCTGGGCGTGGTGGCACACACCTTTAATCCCAGTACTGGGGAGGCAGAGGCAGGCANATTTCTGAATTTGAGGCCAGCCTGGTCTACAAAGTGAGTTCCAGGACAGCCAGGGCTATACAGAGAAAGCCTGTCTAGGAAAAAAAGAAAAAAGAAAGAAAGAAAAGCAATTTCTCTGCCATGCCCTATTTCATTGTCAGTGGACGGATTCTAGAAGCTACTTAGAATTGCTTTAGGGCAATTCTCTCCCTTAGACTAATGTAACAGCAAAGCTTCTCTAAGTTCAGGGTATTTGTAGCTCAGGAGAAACAACCCCAAGCTTTAGAAGTACAGTGGAATGAGCTGCAGCAGGTTGAGATGTTATAGTTGTGGTGACTAATTACAACAGAATGGATCTGACCCTTTAATAAAGTTCCTCCTGTTGTGGTAGACTCCAACCACAACATTATTTTTGTTGCTACTTGATAACTGTAACTTTGCTACTGTTACAAATTGTAATGTAAATAGCTGACATGCAGAATATAGGATATGCAACTCCCAAAAGGGTCATGCCTCACAGACTGAAAATCACTTCCGCGACTTAGATAGGGGTCCAGACTCCTCTACGTGTGTCTTATGGAGCCAGTAAGGCAGGAGTGTGGCAACCATTATCCTTACAAGGAACAGAGGATTCAAATGGAAAACTCATATGTTTGTACAGAAAGGAACATGATTGATTACAAGGACAACTCAAGGTTGTACAGGATAGATTTCAAGAACATTCTATGGTTTTTTTGTTTTTTGTTTTACAATCCTTTAACTGTCAAATTTTAGTTATCATAGACAATCTACAAATGTTTCTATACTTGGGTTTGATAAAGATCTTTAAGACCAAAACAATGATACTATTTGAATATTATTTTCATCAGATTCAGAAGGCCAGTAATTACCTTCCTAAGTTGATCCTATTATCAAAACAATTTTTACTCTAGGGTGATGATTTATGGAAAACTTGTCCAAATTGTTATTTGACAGCACTACTTCCTATAGGATACTAAATCAGTCATTTATATCAGTTCACTATTTTCATATGCAAAAAAAATTGTAGAATGGAATGGGAAAAATCAATGGACAATCCCAAATCAGAAAATCCCAAGAAACTAATTAGACTAGAACTGGAAGCAGGCCTGGCTTGGCCCTTTGTTTTGTGCCAAGCTTAAATAGGGCAAAATACGTTATAAACCTAAATCATACATGAAGGATTAGGTTAAGCCGGGTCTGTATGATTCAAAACTCTACTGTAAATAAAGAGAATCTTCATGTTATACTGCAAGCAAGTTACTACTGTGAATACTAAACCACTGTTTGCAAGAGGGATATTCACAAGATATATCACACTATATATCTTTCTGGTGACCGTGTCATAGTTCATGTATAAAAGGTTGGAGTTTTTGAAGAAAGCATGAAAAGTTCAATAACCAGTTTTTTCTTGAGCTTTCTGGAGATTGTGGAAAACTCAACTTGAGTAAAAATATGTAAGCCTCTGAAATTTACGTTTTTTTCATGTTACTGCTTGAGGGGGCCCTTATTGTATCTTACTAAGCTTAAAATAGCTACTGGAGGGAAGGCAGTAGGAGTGGGCTTTTGATCTTAATATAAGGAGGGGGAAGAAGGAAAAAATGTCATGCTTCTAAACTGTCCATAATAGGCAAAATATCATTAGGCTTTTTAGGGGGATATTACTAAGCTTATTTGAGTTTATTTTGCTGACTGATTTTTAGCTGCTGTGTTTTAATTTATATCCACATAGTAGTACCTCGGATTTGACCATAAATTACCCTGGAACAGATTACTTGGGCTGTAGATACAAATGTGGAACCCGTCAGTGTACTGTGTTATGTAAGAATGGCTGATGTAATCATATCAAGACGTCCCATTTCCTATCAGATGTTTTGCTAAAAGTATGTACATAGACATCCATAATGTCCAGATTGATTTTCAGAGTGGTTGTACCAGTTTGCAATCCCACCAGCAATGGGTGTTCCTCTTTCTCTACATTCTTGCCAACATATGATGTCACCTGAATTTTTGATCTTAGCCATTCTGCTTGGTGTGAGGTAGAATCTCAGGGTCGTTTTGATTTGTATTTCCCTGATGACTCAGGACTTTGAATATTGCTTTAAGGGCTTCTCAGCCATCTGAGATGCCTCTGTTGTGAATTTTGTTTATATACCCCATTTTGTACTAGCTTGTTTGATTTTTTTGGAGGTTATCTTCTTGAGTTCCTTATATATTTGGGATATTAGCCCTCTATCAGATGGGGGGGTTAGTGAAGATTTTTCTCCCAATCTGTATGTTGCTGATTTGTCTTATTGACTACGTCCTTTGACTTACAGAAGTTTTTCAGTTTCATGAGGTCACATTTATCAATTCTTGATCTTAGAACCTGAGCCTTTGGAGTTCTGTTTAGGAAAATTCCCCCCATGACAATGAGTTCGACTCTCTTTCCCACTTTCTTTTCTATTAAGTTCAGTTCATTTGGTTTCATATTGTGTCCCCTGATCCACGTGGACTTGAGCTTTGTGCAAGGTGACAAATATGGATCTATTTTCATTTTTCTACATATATTCTGCCAGTTAGACCACCACCATTTATTGAAGATGCTTTTTGTATATTTTTGGATTCTTTGTCAGAGATTGTCTGTAAGTGTGTGGGTTTATTTCTGGATCTTCAATTCTATTTCACTGATTGACCAGTCTGTCTCTGTGTGAATACCATGCAGTGTTACGACTATTGCTCTGAAGTACAGATTGAGATCAAGGATGGTGATTCCCCCAGAAGTTCTTTACTGTTAAGAATTGTTTTCACTATGCTGTTTGTTTGTTTGTTTGTTTTTCCATATGAAATTGAGAACTGCTCTCTCCATGTCTGTGAAGAATTATGTTGGAATTTTGATGGGGATTTCGCTGAATCTATAGATTGCTTTCAGTAGGATGGCCATTTTTATTGTGTTAATCCTACCAATCCATGAGCATTGGAGATCTATTTTCAGAGGTCTTCTTTGATTTCTTTCATGGGAGACTTGAAGTTCTTGTTATACAAATCTTACACTTGTTTGGTTGGAGTAACTCCAAGACATTTAAATTATTTGTGACAATTGTAAAGGTTGTTATTTCCCTATTTTCTTACTCAGACAGTTTATCATTTGTATAAGGGAAGACTACTAAGTTGTTTAAGTTAATTTTATATCCAGCCACATTGCTGAAGTTGTTTATCAGCTATAGAAGTTTTCTGGTAGAATATTTGGGGTCATGTATATATACTATCATATCATCTGCAAATAGTGATACCTTGACTATTTCTTTGCCAGTTGGTATCCATTTGATCTCCCTTTGATGTCTTATTGTTCTAGGTAGAACTTCATGTACTATATTGAATAGATAAAGGTAGAGTGGGTATTCTTATCTTGTCCCTGATTTTAGTGGGATTGCTTCAAGTATCTGTCCATTTAATTTGATATTGGATGTTGGTTTGCTATTTATTGCTTTTATTATGTTTAGGTATGGGGTATGAATTCCTGATCCCTCCAATACTTTTAACATTCAGAGGTGTTGAATTTGTGAAATGCTTTTTCAGCATCTAAGGAGATAAAGATGTGAATTTTAGTGGATTTCTGTATATTGAACCAACTTCGCATCCCTGGGATAAAGCCTACTTGATAGGGGTGAATGATAATTTTGATGTATTCTTGGATTCTGTTTGCTAGAACTTTATTGAGTAGTTTTGCATTGATATTCATAAGTGAAATTGATTTGAAGTTCTCTCTCATTGGTGGGTCTTTGGTTGGTTTAGGTATCAGTAATCATGACTTCATAGAATGAATTAGTTAGTGCTCCTTCTGTTTCTGTTTTATGGAATAGTTTGAGGTGTGTTGGTATTGTCTCTTTTTTGAAGGTCTGGTAGAATTCCATGTTAAAGCCATCTGGCACCAGCCTCTTTTTTGGTTGGGAGGATTTTAATGACTTCTGTTTCCTTTCGGGATATGGGACTGTTAAGTTAGTTTACCTGCACTTGATTTAACTTTGTTATGTGGTATCTGTCTACAAAATCATACATTTCATCTAGATTTTATGGTTTTGTAAAATATAGACTTTTGTTGTAGGGTCTGATGTTTTTCTGAATGTCTTCAATTTCTTTTGTTATGTCTCTCTTTTCATTTCATTGTTAATTTGGATACTGTCTCTGTGCCCTTTAGTTAGTTTGGCTAAAAGTTTATCTATCTTGTTGGTTTTTCCAAAGAACCA
The DNA here is from genome assembly GCF_900095145.1 of Mus pahari. Taxonomy (NCBI): domain Eukaryota; kingdom Metazoa; phylum Chordata; class Mammalia; order Rodentia; family Muridae; genus Mus; species Mus pahari. The sequence continues at coordinate 52,429,212 of NC_034610.1, read as the reverse complement.
GCTTTTGAATTTATTGATTCTTTATATAGTTCTCTTTGTTTCTATTTGGTTGATTTTGGCCCTGAGTTTGACTATTTCTGGCTGTCTACTCCTCTTCAGTATTTTTGTTTCTCTTTGTTCTAGGGCTTTCAGGTGTGTTGATAAGATGCTAGTAATATTCTCTTCAATTTCTTTATGAGGGCACTTAGTGTTATGAATTTTCCTCTTATCACTGCTTTCATAGTATCCCATAATTTTTGGTATTCTGTCAACATTTTCATTGAATTCTAGGAAGTCTTTAACTTGTGTCTTAGTAAGGGTTTCCATTCCTGCACAAACATCATGACCAAGAAGCAAGTTAGGGAAGAAAGGGCTCATTCAGCTTACACTTTCCACATTGCTGTTGATCACCAAAGGAAGTCAGGACTGGAACTCAAGCAAGGCAGGAAGCAGGATCTGGAGTAGAGGCCTTGGAGGGATGTTTCTTACTGGTCATGATGTTTGTGCCTGAATAGAAACCCTGACTAAGACAAATTGGTACCAGCATACTGGGGTATTCCTGTGACAACCTGACCATGTTTTGGTGAGGACTGTGGAAAGACTTTGGAACTTTGGACTAGAAGATCAGTGTTCAGAGCTCTGTAGGATATTGTATAGGAGCTTGGAAGATAGTGTTGAAAACAGTGCAGAAGATGGAGGCCTGGCTTGTGAAATTTCAGAGGGAAGATTAAAAACTCTTATCAGGGCCCAGGATTTGTGTGTTAACTTGACACAGGCTGGAGTTATCAAAGAGAAAAGAGTTTCAGTTGGGGAAGTGCCTACAGGAGATCTAGCTGTGGGGCATTTTCTCAATTAGTGATCAAGGGGGGAGGGCCCCTTGTGGGTGGTGCCATCTCTAGGCTGGTAGTCTTGAGTTGTATAAGAAAGCAAGCTGAGCAAACCAGGGGAAGCAACATCCCTCCAAGGCCTCTGCATCAGCTTCTTCCTACCTGCTTGAGTTTTAGTCCTGACTTGATTAAGTGATGACCAGCAATGTGGAAGTGTAAGCTGAATAAACCCTTTCCTCCCCAACCTGCTTCTTGGTCATGATGTTTGTGCAGGAATAGAAACCCCGACTAAGACAATTTGTTTCTTTATTTCTTCCCTGACCAAGTTATTGTGTAGGGAGTTGTATAGTTTCCATGGGCGTGTGGGTTTCTGTTGTTTATGGGTGTGTGGTTGCTGTTGTTTATGGGTGTGTGGTTTCTGTTGTTTTTCTAGTTACTGAAGTCTAGCCTTAGTGATGGTGATCTGATGAGGCTGCATGGGATTATTTCAATCTTCCGGTATCTGTTGAAGTTTGCTTTGTGACTGATTATGAGGTCAGTTTTGGAGAAGGGATCATGAGGTGCTGAGAGGAAGGTATACTCTTTTGTTTTAGGCTGAAATGTTCTGTAGATATCTGTTAAATCCATTTGGTTCATAACTTCTGTTAGTTTCACTGTCTCTGTTGAGTTTTTGTTTCCATGATCTGTCTATTGATGAGAGTGTGATGTTGAAGTCTTCCACTCTTGTACTGTGGAATTCAATGTGTGTTTTGAGCTTTAGCAAAGTTGCTTTTTTTTAAATATGGGGGCCTTGCATTTGGGGCATAAAATGTGTGTGCTAAGAAGAAGGGAGGAAGAGAATGGGAGAAGAAAGGGGGAAAGAAAATATAAGAGACACTAACTGAATTAAGTTCTTCATGCATCGCCTTCCATTTTACCTTTTAAAAAAACTCATGAAGGGTAGCTACTCATCATTTTACTTTGTGGATGAAACAGAAGTTCTAACGCTTATCTGCGTAGGGTTACAAATTTGGCTACAGCTTAACTTTATAGCTTGGACTTAATTCATGGCATACAAAATTCTCCTTTTCTTATTAAGACATACTGAAGACAAGATCAGTGACTATTAGAATAGGACACCAGGTAATGATGCCTAATGACCACTGGTGTAACAGATTTTGTCCCTTCTTTTAATTTCTTTCATTGTCTTCCTTTGTGTATAATGCTTGGTTTATCACAAAAATATCTCCATACACTTTTTCAGTTGTTAGAGAACAATGAGGAAATTGAGCTAAAATAGGAAGGTGGAAAAGAATCAGTGCATTGTGTCCAGATCTTGCTTTATTTTATCAGGGTGGGAACGTGACCTAGACACTAATAGAAGCCTTTACCCCGCCACCATACTTTCTAAAGTTCCATACGGTTTGTAGCTTTGGAACTGCCATGTGGTAAGATTTAAGCACAAACCCTGAGTCTTGGTGTTGAAAGCTGTACTAAGGCATCCAGGCAGGTCCTTGACTATCTGAGTCATGCCAGTAAACCCAGCCAAAAAAATCTTTTTAATAGTTTTATGAATAAATTGTATTACGGGAAGACACCCACACAGAAAGGAGAGGTATAGTGGAAGAGCAAACTTTGAAGGGTTTAATACAGGGAGTTTGCTTTCTCTGTTAAACTCCACCTGCAGCCTAAGTGAGGGGGCTGGCTAGGACTCGGCTATAGCACCACATCGCATGCTCCCTTTCTCTACTGTGTGGGATCTGATAAGTTTTCAGGATCCAGTCCAGCTGTTCTCTCATCACGTTGATTTAATGGCCCTTAAGAGAAACCATAAAAGTGCTTTCTGTTTAGTAGGACCCAGCTGTTTCTCATGCAATTGCATAAGAGAGCAAGCTGAGTTAGCTATAGATTATTATGAAAAATTAAGAACTTTTCATGTCTTTTTGTAGCAAAAATGACTTAGATTACATGAATGATTTGTAAGTTAGATTGTTAGGCACACAGGGGAAAGACTTAAATGTATTATCTGATTTGATTCAAATAATCTTGTTGGGCCACCCCAAAAGCACTGGGTCTGGTTAATGTAGTATGTGTGTTCTCAGTATAAGATGAAGGATCAATGCCTATAAAGAAGACTCTGTTTTCATTAGCAGGCAGGAGTATAAGAAGCCAAGAAAATTATTGGCAGATCAACAGGCTTTCTGGTGAGGTTATAAGTGGTAGAAGTTGGTACTGAACGAATGGCTGTGTCGATTTATAGTGGCAATCATGTCATCTGAGCCCTTTGGTTTCTGCAAACAGAAGGGTGACTGATTGCACTACCAGTAAATCTGTTTAGTGTTAAGTCATGTTATGAAGCAGTCTGTATTGCAAACCAGACATGAAGCACTTAGAGCCTTTGGATATCAGGTACTATTCGTCAATGGAATATTCCAAAATAGGGTAGAATGTGTTCTTTTCCCTTTTAAGCAATGAGGGACATGGGCTTGGGAAGGATGAAACACTGATATTTAGAGCAATTATTTTAGTATTGAAACACATTACAATTGCTATGTGTAAGAAGTAAACTCATATAAATGAAGTATTATGCAAAAAATAACAAAACAAAGCCAAAAACAAAACAAAAACAAAAACAAAACAAAAAATCTTGTCTAGAGAATTAATATTAATTTATTTTGGTTGATCATGCTTAACTGCCATTGCCTTTACTTAAAATTGGCCACGTAAAAGCTACTTTTTGTTATATTTGTACAATCACAAAATTCTATATTGTAAGCTACTAAAAATTAGGAAATACTTGTTTATTACCTTATCATTGAAAAGCACACTGCCAGCTAAAGACAATGGTGTCTTAGCGAACTAACCTATACAATTTATAACCATTCATTTAAATGTAGAGCTTAGTAACCATTTAAAACATGCATGTAGATATTTTAGTATCTACTCGTTAATAGGTCCTATGGTTGTAATATGCACTCAAGAAAATTCATGTGTTAGAAGCTTTATTCTCTTTTATTTTATTCACTCATTCATTCATTCATTCATTATATTTTGGAGGACAGCCCTGGGACATAATTAGGGTTTGATGATGTCATGTGGATGGGGCACCTATTATTCAGTTAGTGGCTTTAATAAAGTAGGAAGGAAATCTGAGCTGACATGCTCCAGAGATGTCCTTATGTAGCATCCTCCGTCATGTTGAGACAGCAAGCGAGCTAAGCAGATACCCAGGCGATGTCCTTAGACTTCCAGCCTCTAGAACTGTGAGAAATAAATTTCTTTTCTTTACAAATTATCCAGGCTGTGGTATTCAGTTATAGAAGAAGAAAACAGACCAAGACAATGTGGTTTACAGTAACAATGCTTCTATAACCCATTTCAAAGTTCATTTGATTTAAAAACATCTAAAAGTTGTATATTTCCAACTTAAGAATTCTTTTCACCACTAACTGAAACACTGGGGTTTTTTTAGACGTTGTTCTTGGCTTACATTTGTTGTACTTGTTTTGAAAAAAATACCTGTTGAATATCTATGAGAAACCTAATAAAGAACTCATAGGACTGTTCCTATGGTAAGGAAGTGGTATAGGATGTGCAGAACTGACAATGCTTTTCCTCTGGACATGTGTATTTGGGTCTGTAGTAGACAGAGCTGCAACAGAATAAATACTATAAGCAGAGGTATCTTCAGGTCAGTATTTCAATAGTTGCTATTTCTGCCTAAGTGTCGTGTAAACTGGTGTTCTGTACTAAATAACAAAGGATTAGTGGCTCAAAAAGACACCAATAACCAGTATCTTAACTTTGCCAGATGGTTCTGTGGGAAAAAGTAGGCTGTGTCAATATTTGCCACTATTACAATTCTAGCCAATGCCCTAAAGGCAGAATAGTGTTGCTTGTTTTGCTGTGTGAACTGTGAGTGTGGCAACCACCCCTGTGCTCTGCCTAGATCCAGAGGCAAGTTTTCTTTTGCTAGCCAGAAAAGTGCAGCCCAGGCTCTCTGCAGCTCTCCAGTTTGCTGATTTAGAGTTCAGAATAAGAAAGGGTTGGCTACCAACACTAAGCGAGTCAGAAAAATGCCAGGCTGATATAACACAGACTTCTCTTTCTCTTGAGAATGGGAGTTCAATGTTCCTTGAGATTGTTACAGGCTAACACATTATGGTTATCTTATGAATGATGGCTTTGAAAAGTAGTGTTTGTGCTAAATATTTTGTGCTATTTTAGAAAATGTATTACAAAGGACAGTCAACAGCACAGACCGAGCTTCAGATGAAGTAGGACTGGCTTTGTGTATACTGGGTTTGGATTTGTTTTTTTTTCTTTTAGGTCAAAGGGAAAATGTGTCATGCTGCACATGCATTTTTTGGGATGTGTGCCTGGTCAGGCACTGTTCATTAAAAATATAATAATAGTAAGGTTTTCTCCTCTTTCTTTTCTTTCACTATTGTCAGCTGAATTGTTCTGAAACCTAGGTAATAGCATTTTTCCATTTGTTCACTTAAAAAGAAGAAAAGAAAAGGGAAGGGGACACCTGACAACACATATACTGGTGACAACATTATATCTGTCTCCTTCTAGCAGGACCTCCTGTGGGTAGCCTCCAAACACAGCATGCTCATGCCAGCAGCTTATCAACAGAGACCTGGATGACCATTAATACTGGGTTGGCTTTTTATTTATTTCTGTGGCACAAGAATGTTATGTGTAGAAGAGAGCACTTTCCTGAGTTCTCTGTAACATTGACACCCAAACAGCAATAGAGCAGCATCCTACATTGTTTAATGGGAACGTATGGGAAGCTGCTTATGCTTGCCCATATCCCTCCTGACAGTCACTTCCAAGCTTAATGCTCTACCCACTTGAGGTGCCACTCATCTGTGGCCCTCTACTGTTACTTTGTAATGACCTTCATTTGGTCTGTAAAGGCAGCCACATTTTGGCAATGACCACATGCTAATTTTTCTAAATAAAGGGTAATTCTAGGTAATTAAAGGTGATGAAATTTCTTTCATACTTTAGTTTTATCAGATAACACAATGTAAAAAGGAAACAAAGATATAAATCCTGAAAAAGTATTTGATATTATTTTGAGGGAGATAATCTCATAGTCCTGTTGTGCTCATGCGAGTCTTAAGATCATTTTAATTTTATCATGATTCCATTTTCTTTCTATCTATCTATCTATCTATCTATCTATCTATCTATCTATCTATCTATCTATCTACCTACTTACCTATCATCTATCTATCATCTATCAATTGATTATCTGTCTAGCATCAATCGAACACACACACACACACACACACACACACATCTATCTTTCTATCACTTAGACAGAATCTTACTCTTTAGCTCAGGCAAACCTGAAATGAGATATCATCTTTCTTTAGGCTTTGGAGTGATGAGATTACAAGCACATGTACTCTGCCTGACTCACTTTCTCACTTGAAAGTTAATTCTTAAATGTATGTATGTATGTGTGTGTGTGTGTGTGTGCACGAGCGCGCACGCGCGTATGCATGTGCATGTGTGTATAGTGTTTTTATATTTCTGATGTGTGTACTATTGCTGCGCTCGACAATACTATTTGCTCGTGAAATCAACCAGAACATTTTCTAAGACCTCCTATTAGGAAGACTCTGCTTCCACTTAATAGCCGATGAGTGTTTATTTTCTATTTCCACTTGAATTAATTTGATAGATTAGATTTTTCAAGGAACGTTTCCCTTTAGTCTAATGTTTCAGTCTGATCAAGGCATCATATTACTTGTTTCAAATTCACAGTTGCTATCCTCTCCCTCTTTGTGTTATGCCTGCCATTTTTTGTGTCCCATGTTTTTAGTAAAACTTGCAAAATTGACCATGAATAAACCTTATGCATTTATTTGTATGTGCAACGAGTCCCTGGACTTATGCTCATTCTTCACTTTCTTCTATTATATGTAAGGACCGTTCTGTTATAATTGTGCTATCTGAATATTTCATTAACTTTTACCCCTTGTCCTTTCCCAGTAGAAATAAAGTTCTGTTTCTTTCCTAAAAAGTCCTTACCTGTGCCCATAAGTTTCTATTAGTGATTTTTAAAATTATCTTTATAATATTAACATATATTTTTGGCTCTAAATCTTTTTTAACTTCTATGAAATTTTATAATTCCCACTATGATTCTTTTTACTGTTTGGTAACTTTATACATGGTTAAAATTAATTTTAGTCTTTTTCATTCTTATTAACATTTATTATACCCCTCTCTATTTTGATGAAAACTTTCTTTTTTCAATAGGCCATTTCTCCAATTTCCTGCCATGTGCATGTGTGTATGTGTACATGTGTATGTATGTCTTTGTCTGCCTGCCTTCCTGTCTGCCTGTCTCTGTCTCTCTGTCTTTCTCTGTGTTTGTTTCTCTATCTCTATTTGTCTCTGTGTATGTGTGTATCTATCTCTCTGTTTATCTGTCTCAGTCTATCTCTCTCTGTATCTCTCTCTCTCTCTCTCTCTCTCTCTCTCTCTCTCTCTCTCTCTCTCTCTGTGTGTGTGTGT
>NC_034610.1:52410215-52419464 GCF_900095145.1 Mus pahari | reverse complement strand
GATTTAGGATTGGTAAAGATCCTTTCCCAATCTGTTGGTGGCCTTTTGGTCTTATTGAGAGTGTCTTTTGTCTTACAGAAGCTTTGCAATTTTATGAGGTCTCATTCATGGATTCTTCATCTTACAGCACAAGCAATTGCTGTTCTATTCAGGAATGTTTCCCCTGTGCCCATATCTTTGAGGCTTTCCCCCACTTTCTCCTCTATAAGTTTTAGTGTCTCTGGTTTTATTGACCCATGTAGACTTGAGCTTTGCACAAGGAGATAAGAATGGATCAATTCATATTCTTCTACATGATAACTGCCAGTTGAGCCAGCACCATTTGTTGAAAATGATGTCTTTTTTCCACTGGATGGTTTTAGCTCCTTTGTCAACGATCAAGTGACAATAGATGTGTGGGTTCATTTTTGGGTCTTCAATTCTATTCCATTGATCTACCTGTCTACCTCTGGATCAGTACCATACAGTTTTTATTTATTTATTTATTTATTTATTTTAAATCACAATTGCACTGTAGTACAGCTTGAGGTCAGGCATGGTGATTCCCCCAGGGGTTCTTTTATTGTTGAGAATAGTTTTTGCTCTCCTAAGTTTTTTGTTATTCCAGATGTATTTGAAAATTGGCCTTTATAACTTGGTGAAAAATTGAGTTGGAATTTTGATGGGGATTAAATTGAATCTGTAGATTGCTTTTGGCAAGATAGCCATTTTGACTATATTAATCCTGCCAATCCATGAGCATGGGAGATCTTTCCATCTTCTGAAATCTTGTTCAATTTCTTTCTCCAGAGACTTGAAGTTCTTATCACACAGATCTTTCACTTCCTTAGTTAGAGTCACATCAAGGTATTTTATACTATTGTGAAGGGTGATGTTTTCTTTCTCATCCTGTTTATCCTTTGTGTAGAGAAAGGCCACNGATTTGTTTGAGTTAATTTTATATCCAGCTACTGCACTGAAGCTGTTTATCAGGTTTAGGAGTTCTCTGGTGAGATTTTTAGGGTCACTTATGTATACTATCATATCATCTGCAAATAGTGATATTTTGATTTCTTCCTTGCCAATTTGTATCCCCTTGATCTCCTTTTGTTGTCTAATTGCTCTGGCTAGGACTTCAAGTACTATATTGAATAGAGAGGGAGAAAGTGGGCAGCCTTGTCTAGTCCCTGATTTTAGTGGGGTTGCTTCAAGTTTCTCTGCATTTAGTTTGATGTTGGCTACTGGTTTGCTCTATATTTCTTTAAATATTGTTAGGTATGAGCCTTGAATTCCTGCTCTTTCTAAGACTTTTATCATGAATAGGTGGTAGATTTTGTCAAATGCTTTCTCAGCATCTAAAGAGGTGCTCATGTGGTTTTTGTCTTTGTATTTATTTATATAGTGGATTATATTGATGCATTTCCGTATATTAAACCATCCCTGCATCCCTAGGATGAAGCCTACTTGATCATGATGGATGATCATTTTTATATTTTTTTTTGTTCTTGGATTTTTTATATGTTCTTGGATTCGGTTTGTGAGAATCTTATTGAATATTTTTGCATCGATATTCATAAGGGAAATTGGTCTGAAATACTCTTTCTTTGTTGAGTCTTTGTGTCATTTAGGTACCAGAGTAATTGTGGCTTCATTGAATGAATTGGGTAGATTACCTTTTGTTTCTATTTTGTGGAATAGTTTGAGAAGAATTGTAATTAGATCTTCTCTCAAGGTCTGATAGAACTCTTCACTATATCCACCTGGTCCTGGGCTTTCTTTGGTTAGGAGATGATAAATGACTGCTTGTATTTCTTTAGGGGAAATGGGACTTTTTAGGTCATTAATCTGATTCTGATTTAACTTTGGTACCGGGTATCTGTCTAGAAAGTTCTCAATTTCATCCACGTTTTCCAGTTTTGTTGAGTATAGGCTTTTGTAGTAGGATCTGATGATGTTTTGGATTTCCTCAGGTTTTGTTGTTATGTCTCCTTTTTCATTTCTTATTTTGTTAATTAGAACACTGTCCCTGTGCCCTCTAGTTAGTCTGGCTAAGGGTTTATCTATCTTGTTGATTTTCTAAAAGAACCAGCTCCTGGTTTGGATGATTCTTTGAATAGTTCTTTTTGTTTCCACTTGGTTGATTTCTGCCTTGAGTTTGATTATTTCCTGCCTTCTACTCCTCTTAGGTGAATTTGCTTCCTTTTGTTCTAGTGCTTTTAGGTGTGCTGACAAGCCACTAGTGTATGCTCTCTCTAGTTTCTTTTTGAAGGCACTCAGAGCTATGAGTATTACTCTCAGGAATCCTTTCGTTGTGTCCCATATGTTTGGGTATGTTGTGGCTTCATTTTCATTAAACTTTAAAAAGTATTTTATATCTTTCTTATTTCTTCCTAGACCAAGTTATCGTCGAGTAGATTGTTGTTCAGTTTCCATGTGAATGTTGGCTTTCTATTATTTTTGTTTTTATTGAAGATCAGCCTAAGTCAGTGCTGATCTGATAGGATGCATGGGATAATTTCAATCTTTTTGTATCTGTTGAGTCCTGTCTTGTGACCAATTATATGGTCAATTTCAGAGAAGCTACCATGAGGTGATGAGAAGAAGGTATTCTCTTTTGTTTTAGGATAAAATGTTCTGTAGATATCAGTTAAATCCATTTGTTTCATAAGTTGTTAGTTTTGATGTGTCTCTGTTTAGTTTCTGTTTCCAGAATCTATCCATTGATGAGAGTGGGGTGTTGAAATCTCCCACAATAATATAAGGTCCAGGATGCCATTTTTCATTTTTATTTTTTTAATAGTTAGTGACGCTGAATACTTTCTTATATACTTGTTAGCCATTTGTGAATCTTCTTTGGAGAAACCTATTTTATTTTCCCATCAGGGTTTTCACTTTCAATTATCCCATAAAGTTCTCTGCTTTCCCGTTTGGTTCATTGAGTTTTCAAAAAATTTTAGCGATGTTTTGTAATAGTGTGCCTTAATTCATTGCTTCTTTTATATAAGTTTTATGTGGTTTTCTTTGTGGTTTTGAGGTTTAAATAAAGTATTTAACAGTCATAATAAGGTATTTTAAGTTATTAACAACTATGGTGATTTAAATGATAATATCCCCCATAAGCTCAAATGTTTGAATACTTAGTTAATGAAACTGTTTGAGAATTTAGAGGTGTGGCATTGATGGAGGAGGTGTGCTAAAAAGACTGACCCCATTCCTAGTGTTCACTCTCTGCCCTTTGCTTATGGGTCAAGGTGTGACCACTTAGCTATTCCTGCTGCAATGCCTTTGCTACATAATCATGGACTTCAACCTTCTGAAACTGTAAATCGATTAGACACTGATTTTAAAAGTTTCCCTGATTATGCTGTTGTCACAGCAATAGAAAAGTAACTAAGATAACAACTTTGAATTTTCAAGGACTTGCTACTATAAAGGGACTTTAAATTTTAATGTGTTTGAATTTGTTAAGACTATATGACTTCCTTTATGTCTTTAATGTGAGATCTTAGGGATGGATATGACTTAATTATGGCTTACTAGTGATATATGCTTGTGTTTCAAGTTGGCAGGGAGTCAACTGTTCTGGCTGGTTTTATGTGTCAATTTGACACAAGCAACAGTAATCAGAGAGGAAGGAGCCTCAGTTGGTTGTTTTATTGTTATTGCTGTTTTTTTCTTAATGATTATTTATTTTTGGAATATAGTTTTATTATTTATAATATTTGTGGCCAATATATTTCTTCTATCAGCTCTTTAAATAAATCATATTTTGAAAGTCTTGCAAGACCTATTGAAAGTCATGTATAGTCCTTTTTATGCAATAACTTGATTTGCCTTTGCTGCATTTAAACTATCTTTGCTACTGACTTAACCACAGGACTATCAACAGGTTTATCAATATTTTGTCTCATCATTTGAGGATTCTTTTGTCTATATGAAGCTAAATGATTATTGTCAAATACATGGTCAGGAGATGACATACATTTCTTTTGAAGTCTCTCCCACTTTATGTCACTCTTCTCTGGAGTGTGCACCTGTACAAATGGTTCAGGTGGTAGAATTTCATAAGTCCTTCTAAGTTTCCTCAGCATTTCTCTCTCTCTCTCTCTCTCTCTCTCTCTCTCTCTCTCTCTCTCTCTCTCGTTTTTGCCTTTAGGTTTATTTAATCCTCTCCCTGATTGAGACTGCTATCAAAGTTGTATTTTTGATTGTTTTGGTTTTGTTTTACTATTATAAAACTCTCCAGGTCAATAATTGTGGTTTTTCATATTCTTCAAATTTTCTTTTCTTTTTGGGATTCATTTGTCTCTATTGAATTTCTTTTATATATGACTTACTTTATTCCATTATGTTTTTTCTTTATCTTTTTAAATGTTCATGAGAAAATTCTATTGAATTATTTTTCAGAGAATTGTTAACTCAGAATCAGATGAATACGTTTGTACAATTCTACTGTGTCAGAATTTACTGGGTAACAAGAAAACATGTCTTGGACACACGGGAGATGTTCCTCTCATGAAGCTCCTTGCGAGATAGGCTCTACGGTCATAAGAGTTGGAGATCTGGGCTGGTGAGATGGCTCAGTGGGTAAGAGCACCCGACTGCTCTTCCAAAGGTCCGGAGTTCAAATCCCAGCAACCACATGGTGGCTCATAACCATCCATAACAAGATCTGATGCCCTCTTCTGGAGTGTCTGAAGACAGCTACAGTGTACTTACATATAATAAATAAATAAATCTTAAAAAAAAAAGAGTTGGAGATCTGTCCCTGCCCTTTATCAGCTGCAGCACCTGCACCTCAACTAGGCAGAGTAGAGCTGGCTCTAATGGCAAAGGCATGGGTGATCCAGTCATCATTTTTTCCTTGCGACACAAATGACTTGTGATTCAAATGAAAACAATCCCTATGTTAGTACAATGAAAAACCTGGGCTATGTCTCTTACCTGAATAAAAATCTTAGACTGAGGCAATCTTTCTCAGTGTTGAGTTAGTCTGTTATCATGAGAAAATTTGAGAGATAAAAATAAATTCCCACTTTACCTGTTTTAGGTAAATTGTTGCTCTCAATTGTGTGTGTGTCTTTATGTGACTTTTGTGAAATATATGAGCATGTTATAGACATTGCATGCACACAAGTATGCACACACCAAGGCAAAGAAATTCCTGGTCTATCACTCTTCTTTTCACTTACTGAAATGAGTTCATCCCCAGCTTTTTAAATGGAGTTAGAGACGTGAGCTCAAGTCCTCATGCCTGGGCAGCTTGTATTCTTGCCCATTTGCCTTCCTCCCTTATACTCTGAGTTTTGGGTGGCTTTGGGTATTTGGGTTTTTGACCTGATTCTGGATACAGGTTTTCTGTTTTATCTATGACTATTATATCAGTGTTCTTGTGGGGGAAAAGTCTGGCTTTCTATTCCATCAATTTTCTGACATTTTGTCTTACGTTCTTAGTGCAAGATTCTTCACTATTGTAACAATTCATTACTGCTTTATGTAAGCAGTTTAGATTGGAAATCAATATTTTTCAAAATGAAGACATATTCCTTCACATACTTCACTTGCTTCATTTATAGAAATTATTACAAAACTAAAAATATATTTTTTCCAATGCCTTTTTTCCTTTAAAACTTAATTTATTGTAGAGGCTTACATATTAATAATATTTCACAAGGTTGAATAAGGTATTCTTATAGAGGACTAGATATTAATAATCTTTAAAACAATGTAATTTTAAACAACCTTATGAATATTGGAGTGTTCTGTAATTGATTTAAGTCAAAGTTGACAACTTATGGGCCCAAAACTAAAAAGGCATTTATCTGAGTAACCCATAGTCTCAAGTGTGGCAAACAGAATCTTAAGTGATGATTCCTATGAAAAGCATCCTGTTATAATAATTTATAAAATGCTACACAGCTGCACTTGGCTAGATTTCACTCCTGATGCAGTTTAAAGGACATTATTATTGTTAGACATTACGATGCTTTTGTTCTGCTTAATGGTAATTGTATGCAAATTTTGGAGTCTGCCACAGGCTTGCTATTTGTGGTAAAAAAAAAAAATTGAGCTAGTAATTCCATTCCTTTTTATTTTTCAGGAAAATGGCCAATATCAGGAGTTACTGGGTGTCTCAAGATTGCAGCTGTGGTTGCCTACTCAAATTACTAGGAAATTGGAGCCGAGATTTTAGCAAACTCAAAAATTATTGTACAGCAATGTCCTGTTGCTCAGAAATACAGCTAATGCATAAAGACAGTGAGAGAAAAGATGAAGTTAAAGTAAGAGAAAAATTGGAAAATTGTTCAGTTACCTAATTCATATTATTCTAAATGAAAAGGAAAAGAAAGTGTGTGTGTTTATGCACATGGGCATAAGAGAAAGAGAGAGAGAGAGAGAGAGAGAGAGAGAGAGAGAGAGAGAGAGAGAGAGAGAGAACCATCCTGTTTCAAGTATTTCTTCTAGTAATGAAAATTGTCCATTCTCCTGTCTTTTGTTGTTGAATTTAATGTTTTTGTAGATGAGTGTTTAATCTCACATACAGATTAAGTTTAAGATAGTTTTAAAGCCAATTGAAAATGCAGGTACTGGCTTTAGTAAGTGACTCCGTTATGTGGGTAGAAAACAATAGCACATGAATTGCAGAACCACTACCAACAGCCACCACTGCAGCCAATTAAACTAAATGATGCCTGGGAGATAAATGCTTGCAAATAGTGGGGTACTGTGTATTATTTCATATCACAACTTCTTTATGAATTTGCTTGTTTATATATAATAGTATGTATGTATATCATAGATTTCATTATGTGAGACTTGTTAAAAAGCATGTGTGTTATTCATTAAGCCTCCTTTGCTTTGTTCTTCCATATGGACAGCTGACTACTCTAAATTTATTCTGAAGATTTTGTGATTCCTTTAGTAAGATTCTCTCAATTAAAATAAAAATCTGTTTTGTAAGTGTTCATCATTAAGTTATACGACCATTTCTTTTATGCCCAGAGTTAATAGTCAATTTAATAATTTGATGAAGCTGCCTTGAAAATATGGCACCTCCATCTATGTCATATGTGGCGTTGTTCCCAGTGTCATCTACCCACTATGTTTTCCTGAATTTTGCCGTGGTCAGACATTAGTATCTGTGTCCCTTCTGCTGTCAATGCCAAACTGTCTACATTTCTTGGATTTGAGAGTCACACAGGAACAATGGAGAATCACAGTGACTTTCAGAAAGTAAACCAAAGTCAGCTCTCTGTTTTCTTTATGCATACTCCTATTACATAATATGTGGATTAGTTAATTATGTCCTTACACATATGTATTTATAATATAAAACAACTGATAGTGTATGTTTTCACAATGATATGAACTAACCAGCACCCCCCAGAGCTGTGTCTCTAGTTGCATATGTAGCAGAGGATGGCCTAGTCAGCCATCAATGGGAAGAGAGGCCCTTGGTATTGCGAAGATCATATTCCCCAGTACAGGGGAATGCCGGGGCCAGAAAATGGAAATGGGTGGTTTGGGAAGCAGGGCGGGGGGAGGGTATAGGGGATTTTAGGGATAGCATTTGAAATTTAAATGAAGAAAATATCTAATAAAAAAAGATATAAAAATAAGCTAACTTCTCTTAAATCTAAATATACTTGTGTACTCTATAATGAACAGATGGTAGGATTTGAGACAATTTCTAGTATTCTGACATAAATTCACATATCTTGAAATTATCTCCTATACTCTTAAAGATGATTGCAAGCTGATAATATATTTGCTAAGTCTTTGAATTAAATGCTTCAATAAAGTCTATGTAGCAAGGTGTCCAGATGGCTCAGTGATGATGATGCTTGCTACCCAAGTGAAGGAACTGAGCTTGATCCCCATAACCACTGGAGGA
This sequence comes from Mus pahari, assembly GCF_900095145.1. Taxonomy (NCBI): domain Eukaryota; kingdom Metazoa; phylum Chordata; class Mammalia; order Rodentia; family Muridae; genus Mus; species Mus pahari. Next base: position 52,411,591 of record NC_034610.1, on the reverse strand, counting down.
AGGAGAAAAGCCATTCCTGTGGGTAACAACCCACTCCCTGACTTCCACATGTGAATTGTGTGTGTGTGTGTGTGTGCGCGCACGCGCGTGTGCCCACATGCACATCTCCCCCCCTCTCTTTCTCTCTCTCTCCATATATATATATATATATATATATATATATATATATATATATTCAAAAACAAGCAAGTAAAACCCAAGATTTTATATGTAGACTTTTTAGTAATTGCTGGGAAAGGGAAATTGAGATAGTGTTCCACTTAGCCCAGCTGGCCTCAACCTCCCTATGTGCCTGGCAATGACTTTGAACTTCTGAACCTCCTGACTTTACTGTCCAAGTTCTAGGATTACAGGCTGATAACACCATGGCTCATCAATCTGTGGAAATTTTTAAACAAACCTATTACCTTAAAAGAGCCTTGAAATCATAATGGCACTATATTGATTTGGCATGTTATTTAATTTGAATATTTATAAGGATTGCATAAAAAGAAAGAGAGACTTTGTCCAAGAAAGAGTCTCAAATATGCTGTAAATGGTTGCAGGAAAAGACCTATAAAATATTTTACTTGGACTTAAAAATAATAAGTGCCTTGCAAAAATGCCTGTCGGCAAATATATTTCTTTCATGAATGATGAAATGAACAGAAAGGACGTTTTTCTAGCACTGAGTTAGCAGGTAAATACTCTGGTAATTTACAGCAAAAGTCTTCCTGGTAAATGGTATCAAGATTTCTTAACTGCCTTCAGTGTGTGAAGCATATTAGTAGATGATATTTCAGCATTAATTATACAAAAAAATGAAAAATTTCAGAGTGTTATCCTAGAGAACTGGATATCAAAATTTTACTTGTTCAGAAAACAACTGTGGTGCCATTGAAACTAAGCTAAGTCTGAGCCAAAGCATCGAGCCAACAGATGTCAGAGGTTTGAGTTCCACCATCAGAGACAGCACATTAGTGTACTAGAGAGGGAAACGAAACCCCACAATTAATGTCCGCCTCACAGTTGATTGATGAGACTGGAAAATTCAAAATGCTGAAACAAAACTGTGGATTAGGAGATGTGGAAGTGAGCAAGAGAAAGAGACAAAGTGAGTGTTTATGGAATTAATAACTTGATAAAACTGGTTTTCTTTTACTATAACTTCTGTCAGACTTCAGACATTACAATGAGGAAAAAATAGAACTTTTGGGTTGAAATACCAGTTTTGAGCAACAAATACTCTGTTTTCATGTTTCAGCATTTCCCAAAGTACCTAGTCATCCTTGCAGTGTCATCACTTTCTTTCTTTCTTTCTTTCTTTCTTTCTTTCTTTCTTTCTTTCTTTCTTTCTTTCTTTCTTTCTTTCTTTCTTTCTTTCTTTCTCTCTCTCT
>NC_034610.1:52398143-52410135 GCF_900095145.1 Mus pahari | reverse complement strand
TCTTTTTTTTTTTTTTGCTTACTCTTTATTAGCATACTGCAGACTAGAGGAGAGCCTGGGTCTTCAGCATCCCTTTGTAAGTGGAGCAGGAAGGAGCTCCTTTTGGACAAATACAGGAAGGCTACTGATCCTTCATAAAAGTCAGAGGCAGAAGAGACAGTTTCAGAGATGTGGCAGAAGAAACCATTAAGTAGAAGAAGATGGCTCTGGAATCTAAGACTCGACCATCATGGGACTATTGGAGGCCAATCTATCCTGTGTACCACATTTTTTTATTCATTCCATTTCTGCCATCAATATCTTTTTGGAAAAATATATTTCCTGAAGAAGTCTCACTCCATCTTTAGATTTCAATCACTACTAGATTCCCAAGTGGATACTGGTGTGGTTTGATGAAATGTCCCCTCTTAGTCTCATGCATCTGAATACTTGGATTCCAACTGGTGCACTTTTTGGGGAAATGAAACCTCAGAAGATGGAGTCTTTCTGAAGGAAGAGTACTGTTAAGTCCACGTTTTGATTTTACAAATTTTTCTTTGACTTAAAACCCAACATTGTCAAGGACTCTAGTGTACCTTTCTTATCACTATGACTTTATCCAAGGAGTCTGTTATACATAGTTAAAGCTAGCAACAGCAACAACAACAACCACAACATCATCATCAACAACAGAACAAACAAATAAAAAATGTATAACAAAAACAAAACAAAAATGTCAACCAAAGAATCAAAACAATAGGAAATAGTTGGTATGCATAAGAGAGCTTATACAGGGACCTAATTCCTAATAATAGCAATAAATTACAGTTGTGGATATGTTTGTGAGATTTAACATGTGAGAATATGAAGGTGTGGGTGATGGGGTAAAGGGGTAAAGAGAGACAGAGCCAGAGAGACAGAAAAGATGAGAAAGACAGGGAGTGAGTTGAGAGATGGAAAAAGTAGAAGATGGAGAAGAATGGGAATACACAGAGTGAAACAAGATACTGAGAGAAGACACAGCACGAATCCAGTGGAACTCCCCCCATCTCCCCCCACACCCCATTGGCCTCAGTGAGAACAAAGCCATTTAAACAATAACACAAAGCTTGACCAGATGTTGCCATCTTTGTCATCTCACTTGGTCCCATGTGCATTTAGATCCTTCTTATGAGCTGTTATTTGCACACAAGTGACAGTTGCTCCTTGAGAAGATAGCCCAGCAAATTTCCTTCTTAATATTTTACAATCAAAAGAGTCAGGCAAAATATGTTCTTGTCTTAGTGTTTCTGCATTGGTAGACATACTCTAAGAAATGGTCTAAATATATGATGAATTGTTTGCACATGTCAAAACCTTCCTCCAGGTCTCAATTCTGGTCCAGACTTTTAAGAATTTCATGTCTTGACCTGGCTGATTTCCTCACATATAGTATTTAAAATCACAACCCCAGAAAGGGAGGTGTTTAGAAATCAGGATTATATATGAAAGTGTTCTCAATGATTTGCAGCAATTACCGGACCTCCTGACTCTTAATACAATAAACCCTGCCTTCTCAGATTAGTTGAAGATGAACATTTCCCCAACAGATTAAATGATACTTACAGATAAAAATGTCAACTCATGTTTTAGAAATTTTTGCAGCCATTACTAGTTAAGAGTGTAGAATACCAATAAATCAGCAATGAACTTGACTTGGAGAGAGGTGAAGGGTTTGGATACTGGATACCTGTTGGTTCTTTCCTAATATATTTTACTCTAATACATTAATGTTAGGGGGAAAATCAAATAACACCCAGAAAGGATTGACTCTCCCAGCACCATGTATAGAACAGGTAACATAATGGCCTGGTTTTCAATAGATTTCAGCTCTGCTCTTTCCTTCTCTCACAAGGAACACTCATTTATTAGAACTGCAATGTGGTTTAGAGAGATTTCAGAGTTTGGATGGATCCAGGTTGTGGCTCTAATTTAATCGCATGTTAGACTCTCACGAGTTATCCACAATGGAAAAAAAAAATGGAAAACTCCTACCACTTGCTCAACATCTCACAATTCTATTGAAACTAAAGTGTCTCAATATACACTAACATTTTTACATCCCTTTGAAAGAACCCCATAGTTTTAAATTCTTGGAATTTCTGAGAATTGGCATGAATGTCCTTATGTATAGATTTTGGGGTACAAGGAGGAAGGGACTAGAGATGAAGAGAGAGAAGGAGGCAGATGAAAGCAAAGCTTAGTGCTTTGTGTGAAAACATGGCTTGTCATTTGTCTTCTGTAGTATTCTTTCAGCAATATCCATAGCATGGTAAAAATGGAAGACCTACATCAATTACTGCCTATGTTTATCAGATATCTTTTAAAAGAAGAAATTCAAGCTGATTATTAACTGATATCCACCACAGAAAAGGGATAGAACATCAAGGAATCCAAGTGGATGGAAATTGATTCAGTTGGTTCTGTCATTGAGGAACTGTTTTATTGTTCAGTAACCAAGGAGGCAAGCACTCCATTCCTCCTTTTCTGGGATCCATTATCTAGGCAACTATTTCATATCTCTGCACCGACAGAGCTTATTTCAATACATCTACACAGTTCATTATATTGCTTTAAGTTCTGTTGCAGGTCTTCATAGAGCACCGTGCCTAACACCAGCACTAATGGGTTTTTGTTGTTGTTGTTTTGTTGTTGTTGTTTTGTTGTTGTTGTTTTTGATGACAATGGTGACGATGGTTATGATGTTCTATTTGCTTGCTTACTTTTTTTGTTTTGAGACAGAATTTCAGTACTTAGCCCAGGCTAGGCATTAGCACTGTGATTCACTCCTACAGGCCCCATAACCCCAAGTAATGGGATTAGAAGCATATGATACCATTCTTCGTATCCATAATAATTTAAAGTGGTTTGAAGCTACCAATTCTCTATTTTTCAGGGAAAAGAAACAATGTCTGACCAGTGTTAAATACAGCCACAGGATGAATCTGTAAACGAAGCAGGGAGAGTGTGTCAACATTCACTCAAAACAATGTGGATTCTCCAGCCCAGAGTGATAAAGGGACAGTGAGAGTGGGTTTAATATTCTTATTCAATGTGTGACTATTTCCTTGAAATCAAAAGACAAAATTCTATGCTGAAAATGAAAATTGAAAATTTAGAAAATAGTTTTCAGTATGAAACATAGTTAAGTGGGTCCAAAAAGTCTTCTAATTTATTGAAAATAACCTGCCAGTTTATTTTCTTTTCCATGGATCATTGACACTTCTAAAACTCTGACCCATAATTGTTCCTGTCTGAAAGAACTACAGGGATGGAAATGGAGCCTGAGGAAAAGAAGTTCCAGCAACAGGTCCAAAGTGGGCTCCAGTTCAAGGGGCGGTCTCAAGGCCTGACACCATTACTATTATGGAGCACTCACAAAAAGGGACCTACCTAGCATGACTGCACTCTGGAAAACCCAACAAGCAGCTAAAAGAGTCAGATGCAGATATTTTCACCCAACCAAAGGACAGAAGCAGCTGACCTCTATTATTGAATTAGAGAAGGCTGAAAGAAGCTGAGCAGGAGGGTGAGCCTGTAGGAGGGTCAGCAGTATCAATTAATATGGACCCCCGAGGTGTTTCAAGTGACCACCAAACAGGCAGCGTACACCAGCTGATATGAGGCCCCCAACACACATACAGCAGAGGACTTTCAGGTCTGTGTTCATTCAGAGATGATGCACCTAACCCTCAAGAGAATGGAGGCCGCAGGGAGTTTAGAGGTCAGGTGGGATGGGGGTGGGGACATCCACATGGAGACAGGGGTTTGGGGAGGAGGTATGGAATGTGGAAAAGTAGGATGGTGGACAAGGGTGGGGAATAAAGTATGGAATGTAAAAAAAAAAAAATCAATTAATTAAAAAAAAAGTGGGAGCTGTTGAGAATAGTTTTCATACCTGTGATATAGATGCTCCTCCAAGGTTGTTTAAATTCTGCTACTCGTTTATATTTCTACCTAAAAGAAATCCTAACAGAGAGCTATACCATGAGAGGCAATACAGAATTTTTAAATACAATTTGACATCACATGTATGTGTAAAAGAAGTTTCTGACACATCTGCCATTTTGAAATCTTGTTAGATTTCAGAACTTTCATACATGTAGATATTTCATACCACAGAGAAAGATTTAAGAGCCAACAACTAAGGTTTATGAAATGTTCTTGATAAAAGAATGGTTGTATTCACTGGGCTTATAAAATCTCAGAAGACAGAATTAATAATTTCTGAAAAATATATACCGTACTTTAAACAGTATAAAAACCAAATAGTGTAAAACAATAGAAAAGCAAAAGAAAATAGAAAACGAAACAACCGCAACCTCCAGATATCGCCACTTTGCACTGTTTTTTTTTTTTAAAGTAAGAACATACTGGCAGGATAGCATTGCTGACATAGATATAAATTAACTTTAAAGATGAATATGAGCCAGAGTTGTGTTGTTACTTGAAAACTGTTTGGGGAACAATGATAAATTGTTAATGATGTCTATTAACTCCGGAGGACTTTAAAGTGCTTACCTTTCCCATGTACTTATTGGAGGAGATTTCTGCTAAATTTAATCTCAAATATTTCTCCCTCACTACTCATAAGACTAAGAGTCCATTTTCCAAATAATTCTTATAATAGAAGGACAGACAATAATCAGCACAAATCTGCTTTTCACTGGGTGTTTACCTACCATGACTTTACACTGTAGACATTATGTCAGTCAGAGGAGAGAAACTCAACATCAAAAGAGAAAGCCTTATTTAAAATCAAAGTGTAGAGATGTTGGCCTGGGGAGCTGAGCAGGTGTGTCAACACACAGTCTCTATTTTTTTTCTTTTTTTTTTTTTCTTTTTGGTTTTTTGAGACAGGGTTTCTCTTTATAGCCGTGGCTATCCTGGAACTCACTTTGTAGACCAGGCTGTCCTCGAACTCAGAAATCCGCCTGCCTCTGCCTCCCNAGTGCTGGGATTAAAGGCATGTGCCACCACACCCGGCACAGTCTCTATTTTAAGGCATATGTGTCCTATCAATGGTTTCTTATTCTTGTATGACACTGAATCTGTTTAGATTCTTCTTTCTTCATGACCTGAAGTCTTGCAGGTAAGTGCACTGGTTTTTGAAGCCCTATTTTCTAATCATCTGTCTGTTCCTATCTCTGAATTCTTATTCTGTCTGCTATGGAATTGGAGCTTCTAACTTCTCTTTCATAGAAATCTGACCTCTAAGGTCATACGGATTATCTGTCCCCTTACAGTCAATAAAATCCCCACTGCTATCTGTCCTTACCCTGAGAACTTGACTCTCCTCATCTTTAGCTGACAGATTACAGACTTAATTTTTAATTCACTGTGTTCTGACATGGGCCTACTTCTGCGTGTCCTCTCTTTTCTTCTGCAAACACCACCTGCAGTATCCATGTTATCTCTACCTCTGTTTCTGATTTCAAAACGGACGTTTTTTCCATCTGGATCTACCATATACTGCATAGTTAATGACCATCAAATTTAATTGTGTGTACAGTGTAGGGTACAGGATCATATTTTATCTAATAGGATTTATTTAGTGTCTATTTTGCAAATAATCTGTCTCTGAAGAAAGAAAATGTGTAGATTTACTGTATATAAAATGTAAATAATCCTCAATGTGAAGACAGACTTTGATCTAAATGATACATTTTTTTGTTTTGTTGTTATACAGATGCAAATTATCATATTTTTCTATCACACTGGATGATAGAGAAGAAAGAGAAGAAAAAAATTCTTGTAGTTGCATCTCTCAAGGGTACTCCCTGAGAGTTCTAATGTTATAGGTTATGTAGACACACAACCTTCCTAGTTAATTGACATTAACTCAAGGTTTGGAAAAAAAAAAAAAACATGTTCATGCACTACATTAAGTTTAGTGCTTTAAATTTGAAGAAATATATTTCCCAGGAACTTGTCGAAACTAATGGGTTTTAACCTCCCAATGGCAATGAAGTCCCTACAAAACAAATGCAGGACCTGGGTCTCATGGTCCTGCTGCCAAACAGGAAGAGTGACCCAGCACTCAGTGGCTTCAGCCACGTTTTTTACAGTTAATTGCTACTTACACGGGACAGTGTAATTGGAGTTTTCTTACATCCAGCTGCATGCCAAAGAATTTCAGAAGCATTTTCTGTGCTCAGTTTCCCATCATCTATCTTAGGGCATGAAGCAAGAGGAAATACTGATGAATATCTAAGTTTTGCATTCTGGAATGTACATGGAAAATATTTTCACAGAAAAGTAAAAGGAATTCTGAATGGTGGGGGTGGAAATAATTTCTTCAAGGGGTCTTCCCTGTTGCTCATTCTGGATCTGGTGTGGACTTATGTCAGCAGAATTGCCTGTCGTCTTTTCCTCTAAAGGTTTTACTAAATGCATTTATGTCTTTGTGTTATAGTGTGTGTGTGTGTGTGTGTGTGTGTGTGTGTGTGTATGTGTGTGTGTGTGCCACAATGCATTTGTGGAGGTCAGAAGATAACTTCCAAATCAATTTTCCCTTCCACTATGCTGCTTTTAGGAGTTGAATTCGGTAGCCAGGTTTGTGAGATACCCGGCTTGGAAACAGAGCTATCTCATGAGCCCTGTGCTTCTGTTATAGTATCTTTTGAAGTATCATCGCACCTCTGCCTCTCACCTGTGACTCTCATCTGAAATTGGGATGCTTTTCCTAAATCCATGCGACACACAGAACAAACAATCTGGGCTCTGGCTGGCAGACCTGGAGAACTCAGAACTTAGGAATTTTTTTTTTTTTTCCTATCACTCTTCATCTTCCCTGAACTCAGGGGCTGAAATACCATTTCATTTTCAACCTTCCCATCTGAACCTTCCCAGCCTGCCTCTCAGAAACAGACTTTGAAGAGAACAAACAAACAAGCAAACAAATAAACAAACAAAACGTTTAAAGATAGGAAGGTATCAGTTACCTTTTCATAATTAATCTTACACTGCTCTCAACATAGTTGAAATGTATTAGTTACTTGACCAAAATACCCCTTAAACTCAGAGTTCAATAACCTCCAACCCCAGACATAATGCTTGCTTTCTGTGATGCTGAACTTCAGCTTTGTGGAGGTATGGCTGAGTGTGGTCAATTGTCATGAACATTTTGAAGTGAAACAGACAGCTGAATTCCAGAATCTTATATCTTGATGATGTTTAACTGCTTAAAACTTGGTGCCACATTATTTCCTTCTTTGACACCATGCTCTCTTACGTTCCCAGTTGTATGCATGCATTTTGTATTGTTACTTCCTTCTTTAGATATTTATCCTAGTGCATCTGTGTGTGAGTAAATATTAACCACAGATGTTTCAGAGCAGACACTGAGCACAATGAATCAGTCTAAACTAGAAGTTTTATTCCACTTACATATTCTTGTATTCTACAGTTGTAATGCAATTATGGTTCTTGTATAATCAACCAGTAGAAAATTGGTTTCTGTGTTTTTTTTTTATTTTCAACTCCAAGTTTTGATAGAAATGGAGGCCTCTCATTAGATATTTACTCAGTTTCTCTATTTTCCAAATAAACACATCTAGACTGACTTTTAAACCCGTGTGAAATGAAACTGTATAGTTACATTCTTTAAATGGCCTTTTCCTAGGAAAATCCATTTTTTTTTTCCTTTTTGGTTTGGTTTGGTTTGGTTTGGCTTAGTTTGACATAAGAGGAATGCAATGTATTTTTGTTGAATGAAGGAATGAATTGACACATGAACTAAATGGGTTTTGAGATAGCCAAGTAACAAACAACACAGAAGACATTTTTCTATTGTTGTCAAACCCTTTACTTATAATCTGATATCAGTAAATTTCCCCAGCTGTAATTCATATTCCATGAGGAATAAATACATCCAAGCACATACTTTAGTTTTTTAAAAGTAACTCAAACATTTTAGACTCAGACCTTGTGCATCATGAACTTTTCATTTTATGAACTCCGTAGAAAAGACAATAACTTCCTTGCCAGAGGGATCTCATGTTCCTTCAAGTTTTCTGATGCCAAAGTGTACAAGGTCTTTCATATTACCTGACTGAAGAATTGAAATCTAGCATAAGGAATGCAGATATACCTCAATGACCAAGCAAAGCATGTTTATAAATCAAAACGCCCCCTCTGGAGGTCAAGAGATATACAAGAAGGCAAAGTGCAGAGAACTCCCTACTTTACCAACATCTGTAGATTTTCCTGTCAGACTACTTAACCTTTGATTCCCAGACAGAGACTGTGCCTGGACTAGAATAGGGGACATCTGTTAATATGGAGGCTCCTCGTCTTTTTTCACTGATGAACTGAATTTATGGAAAGCAATGTCACTCACACTGTAGAGATGACTGACACTTCTTTTTTAATGATCAACTTGGGCAGTTCTTTTGATCTTTACATTAAATAATGATCAATTTATGAGAACTTTTAATAATTCATTTTCCTTAGAACATTAAAGAAAAATTAAAAGGCAGTAGGAAGAAAGAAGTAGATGAGTCAAATTATAAACTATTTGAGTCTTCTAAAATGTACAACCTATTCTGCGATTCTAGTCTTTCTTACTGTCTCTGTCACATTTAACTTATGTCAAATTTAATTTAAATGGTATAAAATTTACATTAATATAGGAAGCTTCAAGTTTGTTTAATTTCATTTTTATGACTGATATCATTTACCCATAACCAGTAAAAATGTGTGACAAATGCATTTTTAGATAAAATAAAGCAATGGTCAAAAGTGATAGTTGATCATTTTAGACAAATAGTTTAAGTGGAATAACTCACAAATTGCAGTGCATGGCACTTGCAGTGATAGTCATTGCTTAGGAACATAGCTGGGTAGAACCGTGAGTTGCTTCTCTCCCTGGGCCGTGTGCGCTATCGCTTGTAGATAGTGCAGTACATAGTCTTCATTGAGGAGCCTCTATGTCAGTTCCAGCTTGATTCCTCCAAGTTTTGTGTCAGAAGTATATTGTACTTTCAGCAAAAGAATCTTATCCACATGATCTTGGAGACAATCTATCTAATGTTAAGAATCTATATTATTTTGAGGGTCTTCTGAACTTTCCTTATAGGCAACTTTAAGAAAAGGGTTAAATGCCTTACACAGTGTCTTTTAAAAAAAAAAATCTAAAGCATTGTGCAAATATTTCTACCTATATTACTGCCTCTAGTTACCAAACACAAAATACCAATATTTTTCTCATAACATCTTCTAAATATAATGCTTAGAAATGGCATATTTCTCATACTAAAAAATTATGGGAAACAGAGATTCAAGTGCCTCATAATAACAAGACAGTGGAAGAAATTAGGCTCTTCTTAATGTCCAGGGAGCATTTGGTTTGCAAACACACAGACCTCAGCATAACAGGGCCTCACAGTGATATCAAAGACACACACATTTTCCACATCCCTTCTAAAAACATGGCTTTGTTTCCAACACTAAGTAGTGTGAACTTACTGACAGTGTTAGTGACCTGGAATTTATTGGAGCAGTGAGAGGAGACTTCTGGCTTCCCAGTTCAATATGGATTAGGAAACATTTAGAATATGTAAGCCCACCCAAACCACAAAATATCAACGTTGCTGGTCTGTCTGTATCTCCATTATCAAAGCTTTGCAAAGACATTTTCAGGGAGTTCTCAACTCATAGTAAGGAACAGGGCTGGAATATCTTGCTGAACCCTGCCCTATGATTTACTGAGCATTCGGGATTCATGTTCTTTTCTTTCTTCTAGAGTGTGCCATGATGGTATTCTAAAAGTGCAACTCCTTGTCTCTCTTTACACATTGGCAGAAATGGTTGGATGTGTATGTTCACAGTCCTCTCTCAAGTTGTCCATAAACTGCAACATACTGGAAGTAGCAGAAAATGATGTGAAAACCAAACCAAGCGCTTGCTGCTGCTTTGAACAAGCTTTGCTGCCTGGGCCTAGTAAAGATAAATACTCATCCATCCAGAGCCTTCATTTCTGTAATGTCTCCCTGTCCAACTTAATAAATGCTTCCTTGCTGCTTTCTTGGCATCTCTTTGAATGAGGAATGTAAACTGAAAGGGCCTAGGAGACTAGAACTGGCACAAAACTCTATGATGAATAATACCAGGAGACAGAGACTTGCTCAGTAGTCCCATCACGGTGCCACAGCCTACCAGAGGGCAGATGGATGAGCTCCCAGAACTCAGATATTGCATAAGAAGCAGGGAATGAAAGAACAAAAGCAACTTCGAGTTTTAAACAATTGAAGGTTAAGAATAAAGCAAGAGAGCATTCCAGACAACAATTTCAAGCTTTACTAATAGCAGTGCTGATATTCATACATATATGTGTACACACACACACACACACACACACACACACACACACATATATATATATATATATATATATATATATATATATATATATATACATACATACATACATACATACATATATTCAATCTCTGGATATTGATATAGGTAAACAACAGGGTTTTTCTAGTAGTGCTGAAAATTTGAGAGAAACAGCCAACAAAATTAGACTGAAAATATTATTTATCTATTTCTGTATTTATACTATGTCATAAACTGTTCCTGTTTCAAGATCCAAAAATAAATAAGTCCCCTAGAAAATCATGTTACTTTTCCCAAGCTGAATACCATGGAAAAGAACTTTTTTACAGTGCTAAAATGTCTGACATTCTTCACTTCCAATTTTTTCTACAAAGAGACTTTCAAATATATTATTTGTAAGGTTCTAGTTCCTTTTTACATATTACACACATTTCTATGCTTAAAACTTTGATTACAATGCAATTGCTCCATATAACATATGAAATAATAATTAATTCAGACCATGCTGTAATGAGTATCCTGGGTTACTTATTCACTGTTTTTGAAGTCTCTAGGAACAAGCATAGAATTGCTTCTCAACAATGGAAGTGGGAAACAAGAGACAGAACTCACATGGTAATATCTTATTGTTGAGGATCTCTGGAGATGCAGGTGTTATTGAATTTGCAGATATGTTATATTTCTGCGGTTCTGTCAAATCAAAAACATGGAGTCCTATTGCAAGAACATTTCTGCTTGGCTGGCAGAGGACACTAGTCCTACCAATTTGTGGCAAAGGATGGGAAATATGAAACAAAAAACTGAAGGATAAATAGCACTGTGCCATCATGATCAAAGGTTAAAATTAGATGAACACTTTAATGGAGAATATGCTCCTTTGTAATGCTCATCAAAACAATTCAAGAAAAAGGGGCCAGAGGCCATGAATTTTAGAGAGCTTAAGGGGGATGTAGAAGAGAGAAGAGGAGAAGTGTAAAGTGACATAATTTTAAAATAATAAAATTTACCTTTATGAATTTTGCAGAATTGTTAACATTATGACAAAGTCTATAGTCCCTAGTAGAAACCTACTGTCTTTCAAATATCCTATGTTCTCTCACCTTTCTGACAGTCACATGGAACCTGTCAACATCTCACTGCACATAATAAAGTAAGTAATCTGATGGGTAATGAATCCTCACCTTGCAGCTTCATCTGTTTCCTCAGCCCTTCACCCCTATAGATATTCAGAGCATTTTCTTACTTTCGACGTTGCCCTTCCTTCGTAGCCGTTCTTCTGTCTTTTCTCTTATGATTGCTCTGCATTGGGTGACTTGTGAGACAGTGAATTCTTTGTAAATGGAGAGAGGAAGGGACTTCAACCCTGGCGAATAGAGGGCGAATAAATGCATCTAAAGAGATTCTTTTGGCTAATCAGTGGTGGCACAGGCCTCTAATCCCAGCACTTGGGAAGCGGATTTCTGAATTCGAGGCTAGCCTGGTTTACAGAGTGAGTTCCAGGACAGCCAGGGTTATACAGAGAAACCCTGTCTCAAAAAAACCAAAAAAAGAGATAGATAGATAAATAGATAGATAGATAGATAGATAGATAGATAGATAGATAGATAGATAGATAGACAGACAGACAGACAGA
>NC_034610.1:52380306-52398018 GCF_900095145.1 Mus pahari | reverse complement strand
AGATAGATAGATAGATAGATAGATAGATAGATAGATAGATAGATAGATAGATAGATAAGAGATTCTTTTGATCAGCCAGGAGGTGTCAGTTTCTTAAAGTTAGTGTTGCATCCTTGGGTTATGGTAAATACATGTTCATATTTACTAATCTTAAATTCTAAGCAGAACTAAATTACCAGTTATATGATATTATATGTAAGTACTCATTCATGCCTATTACATTTGTTGTTCTGGAAATATACTGGTAAATAAACTATACTTATTAACAGTACAAACTTGTTTATTTAAATGTAATTATATCACTTCTTCCTCCCTTCTTTCTGTCATACCACTCCCATGTCTGAGTCCTTCCTTCTAAATTTACCACTTCCTCTTCACTGTTTTTACGTATATAGACATGCAAGTCAATATATAAATACAACATGCTGAGTCTATTTAGTGTTGCCTGCATATATGTATTTCTAGAGTTGACCACTCAGTATTGGATAACTGTGGGAACAGGACTGAGGTGCACCAATGAAAGCCTTGCCTGATGAAGTAACTCAGAAGAAATGGGGATTTTTATGAAGACTGGAAAGCAGCCATTGCCCTGGCCTTGGCTCCTTTTTGCTGGTGTTCTGGGAGCCATCTTAGATCTAATCCTGGGTAGGGCAGATCAGGACTCTTTTTGGAGTTGTGGTGCCTTGCTCTCCATCCAATTTTTTCCTTCACAAGGTTGATTACACACATGCCCCTACCCCAGATAATCAATCAGTGAGCTCATTCCTGAGAAAGATTAACTCTCTCCGCAGTTGTTTGTAGCTCTTTATATTGGAATGGGGCCCCTAGAGATTTTTTTTCCCCATGTATACTGGAATGTTAATGTTGGAATTATGAGACATGACAAGAGTAGAAGGGAGGAGAGAAATAATATTGGAATTGTTCAGGTCTTGTTTAGGTAGTCACATTGTGGATATTTCATAGGTATAGTGGTTTTCCTGTCATGGCAAGAAACAAAATCTCATAGCTTGCTTTTTGGTCCTCTAGCCTTTATAGTCAACATTGCTCTTCATCGACATTCTGTGAGTGTTGGGTGAAGACAGGTTGCAGATGTATCAACCAGGGCTTGTTCTTTGCATTTTGACTAGTTTTGGCTTTCTGTAATGGTCTCTTTATACTTTGATAAAGGGTTCCACTTTCCTAAACCAGCATAATTCCCAACTCTATTCTAATAATAGTCTTTATTCATATACACCCATTTTATTAACTGGCACATGAGCAAAAAGCCAAACAAAACAAAAACAAAAACAACATAATTTATCTGTTTTAACCATGTCAGGAAGAAAACAAATTTGGAATCAACACAACCTGGAGTTACAGAATATCCATCAACTTCATTCAGAATGTGGTCAGTGTAACTAAAGAGTACACAAAAGTGGGCAAATACTTAGAATACTCTTTGAAACTAGAGAGTGAAAGATACTGTTTTAACAGATTTCATGCAAGTGTGCTTATAAACTACTGACTGTTGCACAACAAATTACCCTAAAAATTAATATCTTCAAAGAGCAAACATTTATTATCTCATAGGTCTGATGAGTCAAAAATCAATTTTTACTCTGCATCTCTGTCTCAGGAGACAAAAATGTCACCTGGAACAACATTCAGCTTCAGGCTCCTTGGACAGATAATCTGCTTTCAAGTGAATTCACATGGCAATTGATTGACTTGCAGTCCTTGCTGGCTTTTCCCACTCAAATAACAAAATGGCAACCAGCTTTGCTTACAATGAGTAAAATAACTTACAGGAAATGCTTCACCATGAAGACACTGCTTCTTTGTTACCTAGATTTGAAGTTTCATTCCATCAATTAGCCATCATCAGCTCTGGACATCGCTAATCCTCGATCCATACTGAAAAACGAAAGAATGACAGGAAGCAAGAAACATTAAAAGAGAGGGAGAGAATAATTGAGTGGCATTCTGGGAGACTGCCTATCATAGGTCATGAAGACAGAGAATAATATTCTGACCTACAGCTAGTCACTCAGATTTCAATTGGAATCCTATGTTCTAAAATCTGTGAGATTTGGTTACTCTCCAACCTCTACTGTGAAGACTAATTGATGAACAGATTTTCATGCTGCCTTTTCTCATCACTGTAAGATGGGTAAGGTAGACTATTTTCCTTAGGTCTGTTGGGAGGATTAAATAGTATAATTATACTTAACATTGTGGGATACATACAGCAACTCTTTTCTTATTTTGGTAGGACACCATATTTTTTTGCTAAGTTCAAGAAAAACAATCTTCCACAGTGACTGTTTATGGACTTCCAAGGTTCAACGTTGGTGCCTTCTAGAAGAATAACCAGCATATTTATATCTTCAGAGTTCTTTAAAAGTGGTGGTTATTTTGGACAACCTTCTGTGAGAAGCAAAATACTGTGACCCAACTAAAAGGATTTTTTTTTCTAATTTTTCCCCTCTTTCTTCCTAGTATTTGAGTTCAGCCAAGATACAGCAATTTCTCATTATAACCCGTGAATCGTTAGACCTCTAAATGGTACTTTGTACTTAATGCTGACAACACAACCAGATTGTTTTCACATTTTCTAGATGCTACATTTCAAAGGGGGGCATAGACCTGTGGAAACATGTCTAAGAAAATAGATCAGATTGATGAGTGGATTCTAAATCTAGCCACATGTCAAGTGAAAGATTAACAAGAAAAAGAGTATTAAACTAATGTAAAATGGTCAGGGCTGGCCTCAAATCTTAGTTCTTTGAATCTTAGTTTTACTAGTGAAACATAGCCATTCACTCCCCATCTCTGACACTGTTTTCTGATTCTGTAAACATACAATAATTATTATATGCTATGGAGCTATTGTATGCACATATTAAACAAGTTGCTTTGCACATGGTTCAGATCACTGTTGTTATTTCCTTTTTATATGAGGAGGGAGCCTTGCAACATAAGTTTTGACCCTCTGCTGTGGCATTTCTCTTTAGTATTTTTGTTGGCAAATTCAACTTATATGGAACATCTTTTCTTTTTAATGATTTATTTATTGCATTTTTATGGGTGTGAACACATGTGAGTTCAAATACCTAGCATCCAAAAGAGGACATTATATCCACTGGAGATTGAGTTATAAGTGGGTATGAAATGCAGGACTGGGCACCAGGCTTGGGCATTCTGTAAGAGCAGTCTGTGTTCTTTAACACCTGAGCCATTTCTCTAGCACGAGATTGTACTAGACTCTCTTGTCTGTATGGATTTTTCTGACGTTTTCACCCATCAGAACAACCAGTGTTTTATTTTAATTAACAGTTTACTCAGAGCTGGATTTAAAATAAATACTTCAGTCTTATTTTTTTATTAGATATTTTCTTTACATTTCAAAGGCTATCCCTTTCCTGGTTTCCCCTCCCAAAACCCCTATTCCCTCCCTCCTTCCCCTGCTCACCAACCACCCACTCCAGGTTCCTGGCCATGGCATTCCCCTACACTGGGGCTTAGAGCCTTCATAGGACCAAGGTCCTCTCCTCTCATTGATGATCAACTAGCCCATCCTCTGCTACATATGAAGCTGGAGCCATTAGTCCCACCATATGTTTTCTTTAGTTGGTAGTTTAGTTCCTGGGAGCTCTGAGGGTACTGGTTGGTTCATATTGTAGTTCCTCCTATGGGCTGCAAACCCCTTCAGCCCCTTGGGTCCTTTCTCTAGCTCCTTCATTGGGGACCCTCTGTTCTGTCCAATGAATGGCTGTGAACATCCACTTCTGTATTTCTCAGGCATTGGTAGGGCCTCTCAGGAGTCAGCTACATCAGGCTCCTGTCAGCAAGAACTTGTTGGCATCCACAATAGTGTCTGGGTTTGGTGATTGTATATGGGATGGATTCCCAGGTGGGGCAGTCCCTGGATGGACATTCCTTCAGTCTCTGCTCAACATTTTGTCTCTGTAACTCCTTCCATGGTTATTTTGTTCCCCCTTCTAAGAAGGATCAAATTATCCACACTTTGATCTTCCTTCTTGATGAGTGTCATGTGGTTTGTGACTTGTATTTTGGGTATTCTGAACTTCTGAGCTAATATCCACTTATCAGTGAATGTGATCTTTTGTGATTGGGTTGCCTCACTTAGGATGATATCTTCCAGATCCATCCATTTCCCCAAGAATTTCATAAATTCATTGTTTTTAATAGTTGAGTAGTACTCCATTGTGTAAATGTGCCACATTTTCTGTATCCATCCCTCTGTTGAGGAACATCTGTGTTGTTCACAGAGTTAGAAAAAACAATTTGCAAATTCATCTGGAATAACAAAAACTTAGGATAGCAAAAACTATTCTCAACAATAAAAGAACTTCTGGTGGCATCACCATCCTTGACCTTAAGCTGTATTACAGAGCAATTGCAATAAAAAACAAAAACTGCATGGTATTGGTACAGTGACAGGCAGGTAGATCAATGGAATAGAATTGAAGACCCAAAAATGAACCCACACACCCATTGTCACTTGATCTTTGACAAAGGAACTAAAACCATCCAATGGAAAAAAGACAACATTTTCAACAAATGGTGCTGGCTCAATTGGCAGTTAGCATGCAGAAAAAAAATGCAAGATGATCTATCTTATCTCCTTGTACAAAGCTCAAGTCCATTTAGGTCAAGGACCTCCACAAAAAAACAGATACACTGAAACTTATAGAGGAGAGAATGTGGAAGAACTTTGAACATCTGGGCACATGGGAAAAATTCCTGAAGGGAACACCAGTGACTTGTGCTGTAAGATCAAGAATGGACATTTGGGACCTATTAAAACAGCAAAACTTCTATAAGGCAAAGAACACTATCAATAAGACAAAAATGCAACCAACAGATTTGGAAAAGATCTTTACCAGTGCTAATTCTGATAGAGGGCTAATATCTAATATATACAAAGAACTCAAGAAGTTAGACTCCACAGAACCAAATAACCCTATTAAAAAATGGGTTACAGAACTAAACAAATAATTATCAAGTGAGAAATACCAAATGGCTCAGAAGCACCTACAGAAATGTTCAATATCCTTAGTCATCAGTGAAATGCAAATCAAAACAACCCTGAGATTCTACCTCACACCAGTCAGAATGACTAAGATCAAAAACTCTGGTGACAGCAGATGCTGGTGAGGATCTGGAGAAAGAGGAACACTCCCCCATTGCTGGTGGGATTGCAAGTTGGTCAAACCACTCTGGAAATCAGTTTGACAGTTCCTCATTAAACTGGCCATTGTTACTACCTGAGGACCCAGCAATACCACTCCTGGACCTATACCCAGAAGATGCTCCAACACGTATAAGCACACATGCTCCACTATATTCTTCAGTCTTTAAAACCCCAACATCATAAAATATGGTTTGTATAATTCACATCTCTTCATTTATAAGTTACTTTGGCAAATTGAAAGACAAGAGGAAAATTAAAAACCATGGTAGAGATGTTTAAACACCTTCCTGGGCTTTACTATTTTTAGATCCATTATCAGAAAACAGTGCGAATTAATCACTTTAAACAGGCAATGTCTTTTCCCATGAGATAAGGAGGTTGCATTTGAGGCTCCTCTTAGTTATTTGTACGTAGAGTGCAATAAAATGTGTCAGATTTACCGTAGGAATGGAAATGAAAAATAGTAACCCTTAAGATTTCATTTCCTCTTATTATATATCATAATTTAAAAGAGATTAAAGATTAAAGCAATATGAATGAATACATGCTGAGTTTTCCTTGGCTACTCAATCAAAAATATAAAAGATAAGATTTGAAAGCAAAATGTAATAAACTTTATGTTTAATTTTTTGACATTCCCAATTCTACATACTAAAATATTTTTACACACATGTGTATGGACTTATTTTTATGTGAAACTAATAATGCTTGACAATTTTAAACAGTCAACTGGGATACTAATACCTTTTTAGACAAAAGAGTATATGAGAACACTGGAAACTTGTGTTATCAAAACAGAAGCAGGGGGTAGAGAAAGGCACACTGGCTACGAGCATAGACTCCTCACACAGAGTACAAAGATGGAAACAAAAGATGGAAATGAGAGAAGAAAACAAAAGATGGAAATCAGTAGGATTAATATAGTAAAAAATGGCCATTATTCCAAAAGCAATCTACATAGTCAATGCAATGTCCCATAAGAATTCTAACACAATTCCTCACAGAATTTGATATAACAATTTTCATCTTCATATGGAAACACAAACAGAGAGTGACCGAACTCTTGAATAATAAATAATAATAATAATAATAATAATAATAGATAGATAGATAGATAGATAGATAGATAGATAGATAGATATGTGACTTAAGAAACCTTCATGCACTTCCAGTTTCCATCAGCACATGGAGCAGAACTTATGCCACAGGACTCCATACCCAATATTGCTAGGTGGGAGCTACCCTCCCAGGAGTGTGGACAGGCCTGTGAGCACATGTAGGACTACCACTGCTGCTCAGAGGAATCTGCCCAGGACCCTCAGGACACAGGAAACAAGGAGCTGCCTGGGACAGGAGTGTCCCATTTTCCCATCTGAGCCCACAGCTGATCCTGTGCCACAGAGCTACATAGACAAATACCACCAGGAAAGAGCTGGTCTCCCAAGAGTGCCTACACACACGTGAGCACAGGTAAGACACCACTTCTTTTCAAATTCCTGGACCAAAAAGAGACCCTCACAGAGCCATCAGGACACAGGAACCAAAGGTCAGCTGTGAACAGGATCCTTCTGGTTTCTGTCTGTACCCCAGAGCTGACCCTGTACCAGAGCTTTCCATACCCAAATTCCTCCCAGAGTGACCTGGTCTCCCAGGAGTACTGACACACAGGCTTACTGGAGGGACAAGCCACAGTCAGAGACAGCAAGACCAGCTAATGCCAGATTTAACCAGATGGCAAAAGGGAAACACAAGAACATAAATAACAGAAAACCAGACTACTTGGCATCGTCAGAACCCAGTTCTCCCATGACAGAGAACCCTGGTTACCCCAAAAACACCAGAAAATCAAGACTTTGATTTAAAATCACATTTCATATGACAATAGAGGACTTTAAGAAGGACATAAACAGTTCCCTTAAAGAAATACCCAACAACAGAGGAAAACAGGTAGAAGTCCTTAAAAAGGAAACACAAAAAATCCCTTAAAGAATTATAGGAAAACAACCAAACAAGTGAAGGAACTGAACAAAACCATCCAGGATCTAAAAATGGAAATAAAAACATAAAGAAATCACAAAGGGAGACAACTCTAGAGATAGAAACCGTAGGTCTAGCCTCCCCCAGCCTTGAGCTGGCTGGCTCAGACCTGTTCTGCCACTGTGAATGAGACCACCTAGGGTGGAGACTTCTGACCTAGATAGGTCTATTGTTCTGCCACCTGCGCTCTTCTCCAAGACACCACTACTCACTGAGAGGCTGAACCTGTCTTCCTGAGATATTCCTGAGATAAGCTGACAACCTGGCGACTGGTGACCTCGTGCTAACAGATCTGGCAGACCAAGTGCTGACAGGCTGGCAACAAAGCATCAGAGCCTGGCATGGCAGGGGATGGGCCTTCCCCCTTGATAAGCTCAGACTCTTAATTAAACATTGGGCCTTGATCAGAATATGTCTTGGTCTCCTTATTTCTCCCACCTTATTTCTCCCGCCTTTTCCTCACATATAGCTCCAGCCTCCCTCTCAGGAACTTGGTTCCTGTGGCCATAGGCAGCTATACCTAGGAAAAAGATCAGGACTCAGATGCAAGCATCACCAACAGAATACAAGAGATAGAAGAGAGAATCTTAGGTACAGAAGATTCCATAGAAAACATGGATACAACAGCCAAAAGAAATGCAAATGCAAACAGCTCCTAACCCAAAACATCCAGCAAACCCAGGACAAAATTAGAAGTCCAAATCTAAGGATAAGAGGTAAAGAAAAGAGTGCAGATTTCCAACTTAAAGACCCAGTAAATATCTTCAACAAATTATAGAAGAAAACATCCCTGACCTAAAGAAAGATGTGCCAATGAACACATAAGAAGCCTACAGAACTCCAAATAGTTTGGACCAAAACAGAAATTCCTCCTGTCACATAATAATCAAAACACCAAATGCACTAAACAAAGAAAGAATATTAAAAGCAGTAAGGGGAAAAGGTCAAGTAACATATAAAGGCAAACCTATCAGAATTATGCCAAACTTCTCACCAGAGACTATAAAAGCTAGAAGATCCTGGGCAGATCTCATACAGACCCTAAGAGAACACAAATCCCAGCCCAGGCTAATATACCTGGCAAAAATCTCAATTACTATAGATGGAGAAACCAAAGTATTCAATGACAAAACTAAATTTACACAATATCTTTCCATGAATCCAGCCCTTCAAAGGATAATAGATGGAAAATGCCAATACAAGGAGGGAAACTACACCCTAGAAAAAGCAAGAAAGTAATCTTTCAACAACTCCAAAAAAAGATAGCCACACAAACATAAAAATAACATCAAAAATAAGAGGGAGGAACAATCCTATTCTTTAATAGCTCTTAACATCTGTGGACTCAATTCCCCAATAAAAAGACATAGCTTAGCAGACTGGATATATAAACAAGACCTAGCATTTTGCTGCATACTGGAAATGTACCTCATGTCAAAGATAAACACTATTTTAGAATAGAGGACTGGAAAACTATTTTCCAAGTAAATGGTCCCAAGATACAAGTGGGAGTAGCCATTATAATATGAAATAAAACTTACTTTCAACCAAAAGTCATCAAAAAAGAAAAGGAAGGACACTTCATACTCATCAAAGGAAAAATCTACCAAGAAGAGCTCTCAATTCTGAACTTCTATGCTCCAAATGCAAGGACACCCACATTTATAAAAGAAACTTTACTAAAGCTAAAAGCACACATTGTTCCTCACACAATTTTGGGGGACTTCAATGTCACACTCTCATCAATGATCAGATGAGATGATGAGACTACAATGACCAGGGAAATACAAACTAAACAGAGACACAGTGAAACTAAGAGAAGTTATGGACAAAATGGATTTAACAGATATCTATACAACACTTCATCCTAAATCAAAAGAATATAACTTCTTCTCAGCACTTCATGGTAAATTCTCCAAAATTGACCATATAATCAGTCATAAATCAGACCTCAACAGATACAAGAAGATTGAAATAATCGCATGCCACCTATCAGATCGCTGTGGATTAAGGCTGGTCTTCCATAGCAACAAAAACAACAGAGAGCCCACATCCACATGGAAGTTGTACAGCTCTACTCAATGATAATTTGGTCAAGGAAGAAAGAAAGAAAGAAAGAAAGAAAGAAAGAAAGAAAGAAAGAAAGAAAGAAAGAAAGAAAGAAAGAAAGAAAGAAAAGACTTTTTAGAATTTAATGAAAATGAAGTTACAACATACCCAAACTTATGGGACACAATGAAAGCAGTGCTAAGAGGAAAACTCATAGGTTTGATTGCCTCCAAAATAAGACTGGAGAGAGCACACACTTGCTGTTTAAAAGCATACCTGAAAGCTCTAGATCAAAAAGAAGCAAATACATCCAAGAGGAGTAGACAGTGGGAAATGATCAAACACAGGGCAGAAATCAACCAAGTAGAAACGAAAAGAATTATACAAAGAACCAACCAAACCCTGAGCTGGTTCTTTGAGAAAATCAACAAGATAGATCAACACTTAGCCAGACAAACCAGAGGGCACAGAGACATTATCCAAATTAACAAACTCAGAAATGAAAAGGGAGATAGAACAACAGGAACTGAGGAAATTAAAAAAAAAAAATCAGAACCTACTACAAAAGCCTATACTCATCAAAACTGGAAAATCTGGATGAAATGGACAATTTTCTAGACAGGTACAAAAGTTAAATCAAGATCAGATAAACCATCTACACAGTCCCATAACCCATGAAGAAATAGAAGCAGTCATTAAACCTCTCCCAACCAAAAAAAAAGGCCCAAGACCAGATGGTTTTAGTGCAGAGTTCTATCAGACCTTCAAAGGAGACCTAATATGAATACTCCTCAAACTATTCCACAAAATAGAAACAGAAGAAACCCAGTTCAATCTATGAAGGCACAATTACACTGATACCAAAACCACACAAAGACGCAACAATGAAAGAACTTCAGACCAATAGACCTTAAGAATATCGATGTAAAAATAATCAATAAAATTCTTGTCAACTGAATCCAAGAACACATCAAAACAATTCACATGATCTAGTAGGCTTCATCCCAGGGATGCAGGGATGGTTTAATATAAGGAAATCCATCAATGTAAACAACTTCATAAACAAACTCAAAGAAAAAAAACCCACATGATCATATCATTAGATTCTGAAAAAGCATTTGACTAAACTCAACATTCAATCATGTTAAACATCTTGGAAAGATCAGGGATTCAAGGCCCATAATTGAACATAATAAAAGCAATATACAACAAATCAGTAGCCAACATCAAACTAAATGGAGAGAAACTTGAAACAATCCCACTTAAATCAGGGACTAGACAAGGCTGCCCACTTTCTCCCTACCTATTCAATACAGTACTTGAAGTTCTAGCTAGAGGAATTAGACAACAAAAGGAGATCAAGGGGATCCAAATTGGAAAGGAAAAAGTCAAACTATTTGCAGATGATATGATAGCATAATTAAGTGACCCCAAAAACTCTGCCAGAAAACTCCTAAAGCCAATAAACAACTTCAGCAAAATGGCTGGATATAAAATTAACTCAAACAAATCAGTGGCCTTCCTTTACACAGAGGATAAAAAGATTGAGAAAGAAATTAGCACAACACCCTTCATAATAGTCAAAAACAATATAAAGTATCTTGGTGTGACTAACCAAACAAGTGAAAGATCTGTATGACAAGAACTTTTCTAGTCTCTGAAGAAAGAAATTGAAGAAGACCTCAAAAGATNGAAAGATCTCCTATGCTCATGTATTGGCAGGATTAATATAGTAAAAATGGCCATCTTGCCAAAAGCAATCTACAGATTTAATGCAATCCTTATCAAAATTCCAACTCAATTCTTCATAGAGTTAGGAAGAGCAATTTGCAAATTAATCTGGAATAACAAAAAACCCAGGATAGTGAATCTATTCTCAACAATAAAAGAACCTCTGGGGGAGTCAGCATCCTGTACCTTAAAGAACAATAGTGATTAAAACTGGGTGGTATTGGTACAGAGACAGGCAGGTAGATCAATGGAATAGAATTGAAGACCCAGAAATGAACCCACACACCTATGGTCACTTGATCTTTGACAAAGGAGCTAAAACCATCCAATGGAAAAAAGGCAGCATTTTCAACAAATGGTGCTGATTCAGTTGGCAGTTAGTATGCAGAAGAATGCAAATCGATCCATTCATATCTACTTGTACAAATCTCCATTGTAGGTGGATCAAAGACCTCCACATAAAACCAGGTACACTGTAACTAATGGAAAAGAAAGTGTAGAAGAGTATTGAGCACATGGGCACAGGGGAAATTTTCCTAAACAGAATACCAATAGCTTATGCTCTTAGATCAAGAATTGACAAGTGGGACCTCATAAAATTACAAAGCTTCTGTAAGGCAAAGGACACTGTCAATAGGACAAAATGTCAACCAAAAGAATGAGAAAAGATCTTTACCAACCCTACTTCTGATAGAGGGCTAATATCCAATATATAGAAAGAACTCAAGAAGTTAGACTCCAGAGAACCAAATAACCCTATTAAAAAATGAGGTGCAGAGCTAAAGAAAAAAATTTTCAACCAAGGATTATCGAATGACTGAGGAACACCTAAAGAACTGTTCAACACCCCTAGTCATCAGTTAAATGCAAATCAAAACAACCCTGAGATTCCACTTCACACCAGTCAAAATGGTTAAGATCAAAAACTCAGGTGACAGCAGATGATGGTGAGGATGTGGAGAAAGAGGAACACTCTCCTTCATTGCTGGTGTGATTGCTTGTTGGTACAACCACAAATCAGATTGGTTGTTCCACCAAAAATTGGACATAGTACTACCTGTGGACCCAGCAATACTACTCCTGGGCATATACCCAGAAGAAGTTACAACTTATAACAAGGACACATTTTCTACAGTGTTTATAGCAGCCCCCTCCCCCTTTTTTTTTATAATGCTCAGAATCTGGAAAAGAACTGATATGTCCCTCAACAGAGGAATGGATATAGAAAATGTGGTACATTTACTCAATGGAATACTACTCACCTATTATAAACAATGAATTCATGAAATTCTTAGGCAAATGGATGGAACTAGAAAATCATCCTGAGTGAGGTAACTCAATCACGAAAGAACACACATTGTATACACTTACTGATAAGTGGGTATTAGCTCAGAAGCTCAGAATACCCAAGATACAGTTCCCAGGCAAAATGGTGCTCAAAAAGAAGGAAGACCAAAGTATGGATACTTCGGTCTTTCTTAGAAGCGGGAACAAAATAACCATGGGAAGAGATACAGAGACAAAGTTTGGAGCAGAGACTGAAGGAAAGGCCATCCAGAAACTGCCACAACTAGGGATCCATCAAATAGTCACCAAAACCAGACACTATTGTGGATGTCAACAAGTACATGCTGACAGGAGCCTGATATAGCTGTCTCCTGAGAGGCTTTTCCCGTACCTTACAAATACAGAGGTACATGCTCTCAGCCACTCATTGGACTGAACACAAAGTCCCCAATGGAGAAGCTAGAGAAAAGACCGAAGGAGCTGAAAGAGCTTACAGCCCCTTAGGAGGAACAACAATATGAACCAACCAGTACCCCCAGAGCTCCCAGGGACTAAACCACCAACCAAAGGGACCCATGCCTCCAGTTGCATATGTAGCAGAGTATAGCCTTGTTGGACATCAGTGGGAGGAGAGGCCTTTGGACCTCAGTGTAGGGTAATGCCAAGACCGGGAAGCAGGTGTGGGTGGGTTGATGAGCAGGGGGAGGGGAGATGGAATAGGGGATTTTTGGAGGAGAAACCAGGAAATAGGATGATATTTGAAATGTAAATAAGCAAATATAATAATGATAATAATAATAATAATAATAATAATAATAATAATAATAATAATAATAGATAAATTTCCATCCCTGATTTCAAGATGCACTACACAACTATAGTAATAAAACCAGCATGGTATCAGCATGCAAACAGACACATTTTTGAGTAGTTTGGGACTGAAGTCTCAGATATAATTCTGCACACATATGGACATCTGGTATTTACATAGAAGCTAGAACATACACGGGGGGGGCACTATTTTCTATATATAGTGCTGATCAAATTGTCAGGCTGCAGAAGAATGATGCCAAACCCATACTTCTCAGAATGCACAACACTAAGTTCCAAATGGATCAAATACTGCACTGTAAGGCCAGAGTCACTAAATCTAATAAAAGATAAAGTGGAGGATAGTCAGAAACTCAATGTCACAGGAGATGACTTTCTGAACAGGACACAAATAGCATAGACATTAAGGTCAATAAATATTAAATGGGACCTCATGAAAACAAGAAACTTCTATGTGGCAAGTGACATCATCATTCTGAGAAACCATCAGGCTAAAAGAGGAGAAAAGATTTTTACCAACTTTGACAACCAATTGGGGTTGATATCTAAAAATGCATTAAAAACTAAAAACGTAAATATCAAGAAATCCCAATTAAAAATTGAGTACATATATATGCAGAGAGTTCTCAAAAGATAAAACATAAATGATACAGAAAAAAATTAAAGAATTTGTCAATATTCTTAATCACCAGGGAAATGCAAATCAAACCTATTTTGACATTTCATCTTACACGAGTCAGAACGGACAAGCTAAACAAATGGCAGACATGGTGGAGAAGACACGAGGAAAGGGAGGAATTAAAATTCGTACAAGCACTATCAAAATCAGCATGGTGATTCATCAGGGGTCTGAGACTAGATATACTTCAAGATCCAGCCACAGCACTCTAGGGCACACCGAAGAGATCTAAACCCTACTACTCACTAATGTTCATTGCAGCCCTATTCATAGTGGCTAGATATTGGAAACAACCTAGCCCATCAACGGATGGATAAGAAAAATGTGTCCTATTTATAAAGTGGAAACTTCAGTTGCTTCAAAAATGTGATCATGAAATTTACAGGCAAATGCCTGGAGGCAGAAAAACTTGTCATGTATGAGATAACTTAGATCCAAAAAAGATAAATATGGTTTATATTCTCTTATATAAGGATCTTATCTTTTAAGTATTGCATAGGAATGCTACAATCTACATAACCACAGTGGTTAGGTATGGAGCAAAGCATAGTGGGGAGGGGAAGCTCTTCTGGGAAGGAGAAATAGAATATACCAATATGAGCAAACAGGAGACAGAATGAAAGAGAAGGATGAAATGCTAAGAAGATGTGGAAGGAGGAAGTACAGGGGAGACAATTAACACTAAAGGTAGTTCAGTGGGTCATTTGCAAATTTACTACTATAAAAGTTTCTCAAAATATAAATGTATGTGAAAGAAATCTAAACAGAGTCACCCAGAAGCAGGGGAAACAATGACCCAGATAAACTGCTCTAACCACCAAGAACAAATTTCATTATGGGTAATCAGTTAATCAATTTAGTTAACTAATTCTTGGCTAAAGGGGCCCTCATGGAAACCCCCAAATGACTCAGTCTATTGCCAAAGTTATTGGTTGCTCTACATAAACTGATGTCAAAGTCTTGTTTCTGAAGACAACATGAAGAGGTTAAGCTGGTGACTAACTCGAGCCTTTATGCTTACTGACTAATGGTCTTTGTACCAAATGCTAATCTAGTCATAAAACCTATATTTACAGTGGTAATCTTCCTATGTGATACACTATAATAGTGGCACAAATGTGTGGGAATAACAAATCACTGTTTGATTGGATTTAAGGCCCACTTCAAAAGATGGAACCCATGCTTGATACTGTTCTGGTGGCCTAGAACCCAGGACTAGATTGGACATAGGCCTAGAGGAAAACCAAGTACTTGTTGGTCTGCTAAAATAACATAGCAATAAAAGGACTTCTCATGATATTCTGCTAAATATATAGATCAGTTTCTCAGTCATTAGGAGATAAGCTTCCTTTGGCAGAAGATGGCAAAAATATTGAAATAATCCCATGCATCCCATCGGATCGCCATGGACTAAGGCTGATCTTCAATAACAACATAAATAATAGAAAGCCCACATATAGGTGGAAGCTGAACAACACTCTACTCAATTATAACTTGGTCAAGGAGGAAATAAAGAAAGAAATTAAAGACCTTTAGAGTTTAATGAAAANGAAGCCACAACATACCCAAATTTATGGGACACAATGAAAACAGTTTTAAGAGGAAAACTCATAGCTCTAAGTGCCTCCAAAAAGAAACTGAAGAGAGCATACACTAGTAGCTTGACATCATACCTGAAAGCTCTAGAACAAAAGGAAGCAAATTCACCCAAGAGGAGTAGAGTCAGGAAATAATCAAACTCAAGGCTGAAATCAACCAAGTGGAAAGAAAAAGAACTATTCAAAGAATCAACCAAATGAGGAGCTTGTTCTTTGAGAAAATCAACAAGATAGATAAACCCTTAGCCAGACTCACTAGAGGGCACAGGGACAGTATCCTAATTAATAAAATCAGAAAGGAAAAGGGAGACAACAACAAAATCTGAGGAAATGCAAAAATCATCAGATCNTACTACAAAAGCCTGTACTCAACAAAAATGGAAAACCTGGATGAAATGGACAATTTTCTAGACAGATACCAGATACCAAAATTAAATCAGGATCAGATTAATGATCTATACAGTCTCAAATCCCCTAAAAAAATATATATAGAAACAGTGATTAATAAAAAAAAAAAAAAGCCCAGGACCAGATGGCTTTAGTGCACAATTCCATCAGACCTACAAAGAAGACCTAATACCAACTTTCCTCAAACTATTCCACAAAATATAAATAGTAGGTACTCTACCCAATTTATTCTATGAAGCCACAATTACTCTGATACCTAAACCACACAAAGACCCAACAAAGAAAGTGAACTTCAGATCAATTTCCCTTATGAATATCGATGTAAAATTACTCAATAAAATTCTCACAAACCAAATCCAAAAACACATCAAAACGATCATCCATCATGGTCAAATAGCCTTCTTCCCAGGGATGCAAGGATGGTTCAATATTTATAAATTCATCAACGTAATCCACTATATAAACAAACTCAAAGACAAAACCACATGATCATCTCATTAGATGCTGAGAAATCATTCCACACAATCCATCACCCCTTCATGATAATAGTCTTAGAAAGATCAGGAATTCAAATCCCATACCTAAACATAATAAAAGCAATATACAGCAAACCAATAGTCAACATCAAACTAAATTTGGAAAAACTGGAAGCAATTACCTTAAAATCAGGGACTAGACAAGGCTGCCCACTCTCTCCCTACCTATTTAATATAGTATTTGAAGTCCAAGCCAGAGCAATTAGACAACAAAAGGAGATCAAAGGGATAAAATTGGAAAGAAAGAAGTCAAAATATCACTATTTGCAGATGATATGATAAGTGACCCCAAAAATTCCACCAGAGGACTCCTACTTCTGTGAAGTAGCTGGATATAAGTTAATGCAAACAAATCAATGGCCTTTCTCTACACAAAGGATAAACAGGCTGAGAAAGAAATTAGGGAACCAACACCTTTCACAATAATCACAAATAATATAAAATACCTTGGTGTGACTCTAACTAAGGAAGTGAAAGATCTATATGATAAGGACTTCAAGTCTCTGAAGAAAGAAATTGAAGAAGATCTCAGAAGATGGAAAGATCTCCCATGCTCATGGATTGGCGAGGTTAATGTAGTCAAAATGGTGATCTTGTGGAAAGCAATCTACAGATTCAATGCAATCTCCATCAAAGAATTCTCAACTGAGGAATACTGAATTGTTGAGAAGCACCTAAAAAATGTTCAATATCTTTAATCTGGATGATATCATCCTAGGTGAGGTAATCCAGTCACCAAAAAACACACATGATATGTTCTTACTGATAAGTGGATATTAGCCCAGAAGCTCAGAATCCTACTTAGAAGGGGAAACAAAATACCCATGGAAGGAGTTACAGAGACAAATTTGGAGCCGAGACTGAATGAATGACCATCCAGAGACTGCCCCACCTGGGGATCCATCCCAAAGATAACCACCAAACCCAGACACTATGGCAGATGCCAACAAGAGCTTGCTGACAGGAGCCTGAATTAACTGTTTCGTGAGAGGCTCTGCCAGTGCCTGGCAAATGCAGAAATGGATACTCACAGTCATCCTTTGGAGGAAGCAAAAGGTCCCCAATGAAGGAGCTAAAGAAAGGTCCCAAGGAGCTGAAGGGGTTTGTAGCCCCATAGGAGGAATAACAATATGAACTAACCAGTATCCCCAGAGCTCCTTGTGACTAAACCACAAATCAAAGAAAACACATGGTGGGACTTGTGGCTCTAGCTGCATATGTAGCAGAGGATTGCTAGTTGGTCATCAATGGGAGGAGAGGGCCTGGGTCCTATGAAGGTTCTATGCCCCAGTATAGGAGAATGCCAGGACCAGGAATGGGAGTGGGTAGGTTAGGGAGCAAGGGAAGATGAGAGGGAAT
>NC_034610.1:52360611-52379651 GCF_900095145.1 Mus pahari | reverse complement strand
CTAGAGAAAGTACCCAAGGAGCTGAAGGGGGCTGCAACCCTGTAGGTGGAACAACAATATGAACTAACCAGTACTCCCTGAGCTTGTGTCTCTAGCTGCATANGTAGCAGAAGATGGCCTAATCAGCCATCACTGGGAATAGAGGCCCCTTGGTCTTGCAAACTTTATATGGCCCAGCACAAGGGAAGGCCTGGGCCAAGTAGTGGGAGTGGGAGGGTAGGGGAGCAGGGGCGGGGGGAGGTATAGGGAACTTTCGGGATAGCATTTGAAATGTAAATAAAGAAAATAATAATAATTAAAAAAAAGAATTGAAAAAAAAAGAAAACATCTAATTAAGAAAAGAATATAAAGAAGAGGAAGAATATACTCCATTTTGAAGGGAGAGGACAAATGGAGTTTGTTATGCTTATTCTAGTCTGACTTTGTTGGGGTATGGCAGCAAGGACAATATTTGCATAACAATGGTTGTGGTCATGCTTTGATGAACTTCTTTTCATTGTCTTCTCTCTTTCCTGCTTCTCTGAGATATCTCACACTCCCTTATTTCTTCAGTAGTTTCCTTTTGGTATTTTTTCCCTTTTGGTACAAAGTATCCACATTATCAATATTTTTCAACTTAGATATATTCTTTAGGCTTTAATCTAAGATTTTTTTATACAGCAATCTTTTCAAAATATTTTATTCATTTTCTGTTTGTTTATCCGAATAATAACATGTTAGAGAATATATTGTATAATTGTATTTGTTCTTTGGCAAATATTTTAATTTTATATCTTTCTTTCAATGTTGTTCTTGAGTTATTGTGAACAAGTAACACCAGGAGTTTGTTGGCCACCACTGGTCCAGAGAAGTTCCAGACATGAAAAGTTCCAGACATTTGAGCCTCAATTACCCTTCCTGTCTTCTTAGTGACCATACACAAATGGGAGTACAACCTGCTTTGACTTTTAAAGTATTTCAGCATAGATCCCTTTTCCATTTTTTCTGTTATGCATGAAGTATTTTTCCTCTTGTCCCAATACATCAGATTTCACGAGTGTATGTCTCTTCTCTTTTTTCTCTTTACAGCTCTTGACATATTTGAGTTTTTCAAGATCAATGTAACAAAATAACAATATTTCACTTAGTGTATTTTTCCTCTTTATCTTCACAATTGCTTTCTGCCTCTCTCTCCTACTTTCTTCTCTCTCCTTTCCTTTCCTCTGTCTCCCTAGCCCTAGTTTAAAAATTAGAAATTGCCTGTGCTATCCCAGAGAGCCCATATCCACACGGAAGTAGCTACTCCTTTGTCTTCCTGGTGCTAGGAAGTAACTGGCTGTTCCCATAGTGACTACAGGAGGAATAGTGCTCACCAAGGGGCAATGAAGACTCCTTCAACATGTTTATTGTAGTTGATGAGACATAATCACCTCCAGAATTATAGAGAATAAAGTGGCACTACACTGGCAGAAATGACTCATGCCTGATTTCTTCCAACCTCAACTGTGGGAGGAATTGGACAGAGAGTATATTTGTTTAAAGTACATTATACGCATGTATAAAATTATCAAGCAACAAGAATGTATTGAATTTATTGACTTGCCCAGATCATATAGTTAAAAAATAATATAATAGCACTGTCAAACAAATGTATCTTCATATTTACTTACCAGATCAATCGTTAAACATTCTATCGATATTTTCTTTTCTTTTCTTTTCTTTTCTTTTCTTTTCTTTTCTTTTCTTTTCTCTTCTCTTCTCTTCTCTTCTCTTCTCTTCTCTTCTCTTCTCTTTTCTCTTTTCTTTTCTTTTCTTTTCCTTTCATTTCTTTTTTCATTTTTTTCTTTTTCTTTTTTCACTTTCTTTCATTCCTTTTTTCTTTAATGTTTCTCTTTTTTCTCACCATCTAAATTTTGGGGCATTGCTATCTTTCTTTACAATTTTTCCCTAATTGATAATTCACTATAACTCATTGTGTTATTAAGAAAAATGGAGACGAATTTATCCACAAACAAAGCAATTCTTTTGTGTTTTTCAGTTGTTCCAATATGCTGTATTTTGGACGAGTAACTATTAGTCAAGTTTTTAACCCCAATTTGTCTACAAATAGTTACTAGAGTTGAAATCTTTGGGGTGACTATTCAGGGCTAAATATTGTTCTAACTTCAGTGTGATAGCATTAAGAGATGGGGACTCTGGAAAAAAGAGTAGAATACCTGGGATAAAACCAGCGGTCCTCAGAGAGAACTTCAGCGCTGCTTCTCTGCTTTGGAGAAAAAAGCCAAGAAGATGGTATTCTGTTCTTCCTCTACTGGAAATAAATTGACTGAAAGTTCATCTTTGACTTAGTCTTCAAAACTGAGGAACATAAATGCCTGCTTGTCACGTGATCCACAGGACTTTATGAATACAGGCCAAATTGTCATGATACTGTTTTTCTGGACACAAGAATGTCTATAGAATTGCTTAAGGGTCATTTGTCAATGTTTCATGGGCTCCAGTAAGTAAAATTATTTTTTAGAATTAAACATAATCTTGGAAAATTGAATAGTTTCTCCTTGGTACATAAACTGGCTGGACAAAGATAATAATGTAGCATAGGAATCTCAAGTTCTGTTGGTAGAATGTGGTCTGGTGTGCAGGAAACTCTGTTTAGTCCCTAACACTATGTATAGCTCTAATTCTAGTATTTTGAATTTGGAGGCTATGTCAACAGAAGTTCTAGGTTGCTATTGGCTACATAGCACTTTTGAAAGCAGTCTAAACTACATGAGAACCTGTCTCTACCTCTTCTACACACAAATGGTTTCAGCAATTAAGTCAGTGGCTCTCAGCCTTTCAAATACTGTGACTCTTGTATAGTCCTTTCTGTTGTAGTGATCCAGAACCCTGAAACTATTTTTATTGCTATTTCATGAATATAATTTTGGTACTTTTATGAAGCATAATGTGAATATCTGGTATATAATATACCTAATACATGACCCCTGGTTGAGAAACACCCATCTACTTGATCCATTGTCTCCAAACGCAAGGCTGATTGATGTTTGCACCTTTCTGCACTCTCTGTAAAAATACAAATAGATAACAATATACAATGTATGATTTTTGTAAGGAATTATAAGAGTTTAACAAGGAGCAAAAATGTAAAGCCTGTGAAAATTTACATATAATTAAACTTACATGTAGCTTCTATTTTATTAAGACATACAAATGCATCTATGAATCATGCTTTGGAAATGTTTTAAAATTCTATGTTCAAGTAAGCACTGATCATTAAAAGTCAAATCAGTTAATGTTAATGAGTCCATTGATAGCTTGCTGAAATCTTAACATTTGAAGCTTGATTGATTTGGAAGAATAATATCTACTTTTGTTACAGAGGTCTAGGAAATCCAAGTGAGCCGACAAATGTTGACTTCATCAGGTCGATCAGTGCTGACAAAAGCCATTCAGGTCATTTCTCAGGAGACCCACTTGTTCTCTAGTATGTGTCCCAGTCATGAGAATATAGCACTCATCCTCCCAAAACCTCTGCCCTTGATTCTTTCACAGACCAGTCCTCCTCAATGGCACTAACTCAGAGATGATGACTGTTCATTTTACCTACTATCTGAGTTCAAGACAGTGTAAAGAAAACATACCACAGTGGAGTGTTTCCACCACTCTCTATCCTGAGATTGCTGAAATAGTATTGATGACCTAGATGATGGAAAGATCTAATTTATTCCAAAATATTACATCAATTACTTGTATACCAAGAGACTGTGTTTAAAATCATGACAACCCTGGTGGAAACATGAAAATAAATGTTTTGTCTAAAATCAACTTTTACACTATAGAAAAAACATTTTTTTTTTTTTAGTATCTGTTCTTATTGAATCTGCTTTTCTTAAATTATTTTAGTTCTTGAACCTGTTAATATTTTTTAAAGAAGTTTTTAAAATGTTGTCATCAAAAACCTATCAGCAAAACTAGTGAGATCGCCAGGCTCACTGCTCTGGTCAACATAATTAGCTTGGTCTACAAATACTGAAGAGAAACATGCCGGGCTGAAGTTCTTCCATATCCTGCACAGCACAGGGAGGCCTGGAAATCTGTGTTCCATGTTTCAATTGAGAGTAGAACTGGCTCCCCTAGAAACAGTACATTAGATTTTTCATAATTCTATAGTTTAGAGAAGAAGCAAATAAGCAGTCTGGAAAGGGTTGCAAGCGGAGCATCATGATGCTATGGTTAGCTAAGTCCATAGGCACATCTGGAAAGCAATTGCAATCCATGAACCATGCAAAATTGTAAATGTGGCTTTTGGAGAAGAAGGGCCCTTTCTATCTGACATTATACTGACCAGGCTCTTGCTCTCCCCTCTACAGAGGCCTTTTGCCCTGTTCTGTAAACAGAGAAGGAAGTCGGTGGCTTGCTCTTGCATGCAGGAGGTTGGCAGCTCACCCTGAACTTGCTTTAGCCGGAGCATACCCAGGCGTCATGGTCAGTGGGTATCTTGTAGCTTCAAAGGTAAGTCCACTGCTCAAAGGGAGACATTTCAATGACCCAAGATTCCTGGCGGATTTTATTTCAGTTGCTGGAAGTTTCTCAAAAAGGCACACAAGCTCTCCAGCTGCCTGGAGAGTCTGTGAAATGCATGCAGCAGGGCTCCTGAACGGGGCTTTAGAAAGCAGCTCGCACTACAGATCCTGCTCAGCCTCTGCATCTTGATTTCACTAGAACAGATGTTATCTGCAAGCAATTAACATACTTGTCATCACCAGTGAGACAGACACAGAGTTCTTCAGGTCATTGCTTACAATGTTCTAATATACCCTAAAGAAAAGTGTGCTCAAAGCAAAATTTCCACATTGATATTGAGACAGCATTCACTAAAAAAGAGAGAGTTACATGCGTCTATTTCTTAGTTTTTCTCTAAATCTTTAGAAAGAAATACTAACATTTTATTTTAATTATTAGGGAATAAAATTCAACAGCAACATAAATATAATGATAACTGGCAACTCAATTTTATCATATCTAATTATAGTCGTTAATATATCTTCATAAATTGATTGATAGAATTTGCCATTTGACTTATTTTCATCTACTTTAATTCTTTAAAGTTACTTATGTTACATGTTTTTGTGTGCACAAATAGTGTAATTTGTAATAGTTAAACAAATGTCAAATAGTAAAATATTAGTGTTATGTCTCCTAAGATCAGTATAATGAAAGAGTTTGGTGATAGTCCAATAAGAAATTCTAAAATAGATGATAGAACAAAAACAAAATAAAAATTTTAAGTTCCTAAACTGCGTTTAAAAGTGCCAAACTACATAATGCATTCTATAACACAGATATACTTTTGACATTAAATTATTTTCTTATAGACTGACTCTGACCTGATTGTCTAAATATCTATCCTCACAATCCAGCTTTTTACATTCATATCTTCACTTTTTTAGAAGATAGTGACCATTTGAAAGATTTCTCTGGTCACAAAATTCCTGCAGAGGCTGAGTAATCCCATCTTTTCTCTTAAACTTAGAAACTAAGGCAGCTGGTACACTCTCGGAGTCGCCAGAGGCAGCTCCACTCACTTCACAATGTAATCGGAAATCGCAGAAAAGAGTGCTCTGCTCTACAATTTACTCCAAACCACAGAACTGCATATGAAGTGATAACGCAGTCACTGCTCTGGAATGAAGACATAGGACAGCCAACACAACACAGGCTGGAGTCTGATGCTCTATGTCACCTCAGTGTCCACCTTTTTACTTATACCCTTGAAAACCCAGTATTTTTTTTTTTTTTATCTAAAGTAAGCTTTGCTTTTACTTGAAAGTGTTCATTTTATCTAGAAAAATCACTTATGTAGCGCATGTAAAGTGATCCTTAAAACTATACATGACAAAATCTGCTATACTTTTTATTAAAGTACTCTTTTGTTTGTTTGTTTGTTTCTGGGTTATATAATAATTCCACTGTGGTTTTTCGTGTATCATACTGTAAGGAGCAACTGTTGAAATATCTGCCAGGGTCAACTATGTGAAATCTCTCAGAGCAAAATCAGAGTCTTTTGCCTAAGGAAGGACCAAAATTCTGATGCCCTTGTGTGAGCTCCTTTTGAGTATTTCTTGCCCAGTCCTTCACAGAACAGTCAAGATACTGAGGTGACAAGCCTGTGTGTGCTTTGGGGAAGAGGGGGCATTCAATCCTTTCAAAAATGTTTTGTCAGCTTCCACACTAATTGAAACATGTGTCATATCTGTGAACTTATTGATTCTATCCCAGTAGACTTGCTGGAAGCACATTCCACACAGCATCTGACAATTCAAACAGCAACTCCTTGTTTCAAAAGCCTTCCTTGCCAGACAAGATGAGAAATATAATATGTAAAACCATAATTAAATGAACAAGTGATTTTAGACACCCAAACTTCCAATGA
The DNA here is from genome assembly GCF_900095145.1 of Mus pahari. Taxonomy (NCBI): domain Eukaryota; kingdom Metazoa; phylum Chordata; class Mammalia; order Rodentia; family Muridae; genus Mus; species Mus pahari. Next base: position 52,373,236 of record NC_034610.1, on the reverse strand, counting down.
AAGAAATAGCCACAGTGCCATGACAGAGAGGTGAAGGGGTAAAGCTTAAATGATGTCTGAAATTTTAAGGCAAGCAATGAGTTAGGCAGTAGACAGAGTGTGTGCCAAACCCACAGGCTGACTAAGGTATCACAGAATTTAACAGTTCTCAGAAAGTAATGTGTGTGATGCCCATCAAGGGGAATGGGGATGTCAAGAAACATTTTCAGAATAGCAATGATGATGTTACTGGCTAACGTGACTTGTTATTTCAAGACAGAATATTCATAAAACACATTACACAATGAAATAATGGTATCGATAATTTACAGTTACATTCTTAGAGACATTCAAGTAGGTATTGTTCTAACCATGAACTCATTTATATGCTAAGATGCAACTTTTCTTTTGTTACAATGAAGAACCACTGAAAAATGTGAAAGGTGATGGTTTAACATCCCTCCTTTCTTCATTTTTGTGCTTATAGTCTTGTTAGCTCCTTTAGGAGAGAGGACATTATTAGTCTTCCTTATCACTGCAAATTCAGTGTCCAATATTATGGATGCTTGCACTAAAATTTTTATTCTATATGTCCAATTTTATTCCATATGTCTATATGTATGTACATATGCCTGCATACTATTGTGTGCATGCTCACATGTGTGCACTTGTGTGTGCATGCCAGAGGTTGCTGTTAGGTCCTTTGCTGCTCTCCACTTTACTATTTGAAACAGTCTCTCCCTGCACCTAGAACTTGCTAGTTTGGCGGGATTGTCAAACAGAAGGTATCCCAAAGTTAGGGTTAAAGGCACATGCCACCATAGCCAGCTTTCTATCCTGATACTTACACATGACTTCAGGTTCAAAATTGAATTGAATATCAACCTTTATTGGCTGAGCCATCTCCCTCGTCTCTGTTATTATTTTTTAATTATTTAGTTTTTATGAGTATTGATGTTTGCACACATATAGGTCTGTGCACCATGTATATTCTTGGTGCCCATAGAAGTCATAATGGGGAGCTGGATCCCGGACCAGTTCCATGAGCTGCTGTGTAAGTGTTGAGAATCAAACCTGGGTCCTTTGCAAGAGAAAGCAGTGCTCTTAACTGCTGATCATCCATCTCTTCAGCCCTTGTAGGTATTTTTTTTTTTTTTTTTTTAGTTTTTGGTTTTTGGTTTTAATTTAGTTAAAGGCTGAACTTGATACTTACTAATATCCACCCATTTACCCATTTGAATTATGAACTGGATTATTTTTCTTTACTATTATATTGATTTCTATTTTTCTGTCATTACTTTATCCAAGGCTTCCCTTTATCTTGGCTAAGATTCTAATGAGAGGGTATTTGCATGCATTGACAAGCATTTATTGCCTTTATTTGCAAGTATGATGTGGATTTCTACATTGGCTAAGAGTTAGTCTGTCAGTGTTGCTACAGCAAAAGACAATACAAAATGTCCTGTTTGACACTCATGAAATGTAGGAATACTAACAGGGTCAGTGAATACTGAGCTGATCTCTAGGTCATAGATGGCACATTCTAAATGTGTCCTTGCATGGTTAAAGGGATAGGACAGCCCTGGGATTTCTTTAATAAGGATGCCAGTTTCTTTGATTAGAACTTGACCTTCCTGAGCTAATTACCTTTAAAAGGCACCAGTCCCTAGTACATTATCTGGTGATTAGAGTTCAGCGTATAAATTTTGGAGGTAAACGCATTGACAGGAATAGCACTGAGGGAGAGTGGGGAGAAGGCTACAACCACAGACATTTGGGAGGAGGCCACAGGGATGAAAGAAATGGGAACCATCAAGGCAGAGTCCAGAGTACCACAGATAAACAGCCTCTACTAGTTTAACCCATCACTACCAATACTCATAGTCACTTAAAACTTCTCTATGCCTTGCTTACGAACCTTTTTATTTGCATCATTTTGCTTCAATGAGTCAATAATTTATAAATTTTAGTTGTGATTTTACCTTACTAATGCTGAAGTAATAGCTTTGAGTGGAGAAAATAATGCTTATACATTAGAATTCATCTTTTCCCACATCTCCAGAAGTATACCTTTTTCACAAATTAAGGATAAAATTTCATATTATCACTCCATATATTGTAAAATCATTGACCGTGTATTTAATAAAATATAATATGGGATCTTTGGTTGCCCCAGGTTAACTAAAAAGAAATTGATTTTGCTATAGTGACAGATCATTCATAAATCTCAGTGCCTTATTATGCACTCTACTATCATAGACTCTAGTCTGCATTGCTCCATTCAGTACTTGGGAGAACAGAGGCTGGAGCACTGTGCATCAATAACAGATGAAACGTGAAGCCTGCTTGGTGGCTTGGAAGGGGGAAGAGACAAGTTACTAACATTGCTGGTAGGGTTTCCATTGTTTCAAACTTGAAGTGATACTCTCATCCCACTGGTTAGAGCCAGCCACATTATAGTTTTAACTGCAAGGGTGTTAACACAGAAGGATGAGCAGAGAGAATTTATTTAATACCCTTCACTTTGTAATGCTGTCCACATGGCTTTTTGAAGGGTAACAAACCCATGGCTTTCAGTGGATCATAGAGCGATCATATTCCTCTTTCAAGTCTGAACTGTGTCTCAGTCCTGCTTTTCTTCAGTCAGGGTGGAGTGAATATCATGCGTTCACGAGAAGCTCCAGACATATTTCCCCAGTTCTTGTTCATGTATTCATCAAATATTCGTTAAATAAGCAGATGCCATTCCTGGTTAGGACTCTCCATTTCCTTCTACCTAATATAAAAATGTACCAAGTCATTTTCAAATTAGGCATGTCTTTGTGTTTCTTGTGAATATGGGAAAGGCATTGCCAAAGTAGGAAGTTGTAGAGTTGTTGACTGTCCCAAGTGAACTGTTCATTTGATGACTGGTTTAAAGCACAGTTTCATGAAATATGAGGCCATCTTCCATTCTGTAAATGAGATGCAGTTTTTCTGTTTCCCAAGTGATGTGCAGTGCTGGTGGCAGCCCCAAGATCACTGGTGTCATCAGCACCACAGCCCTGATGCTCAGGCAATGCTCACCAGTGTTCTCACTCATTTTGGAAAACTGTATTACAACAATACATTTAGCAGGAAAATATACATGGCTTGATATTTTTTAAATTATCTTTTAGACAGTCATCTGCATCATGCTGTCAAAGGAAACATTGTATCAGTTTGAAAGGTAAAGTTAAGGAATTCTATGTTCTGAAATGTTCCATTCATTCCTACAAATATTTTATTTCAGTGCTTGCCCACGTTTATTAACCTTTTGTCTTTTTTCCTGTCTTTTACTACTAGATCCTAAATTCAAAAATGGAACATTTCTGGCTAATTTTAGAAAGAATAATTTGAAGACTTCCAAGAGGGCTTAAGGATAAAGTGCTTGCCAAACGAGTTTCCTGATCTGAAATCCAAATCCATGTACCATAGGATTTTCACACTCAGATACACATAAATACACACACACACACACACACACACACACACACACACAGATTTCATACATACATGTATGCATACATATATCATACATACATTCACACATATAAGTAAATATTTTAAAGAAAGTTCTAAACAGATGGGAATTAGTTAACGTACAAATTCATATTATACATTGAAATTCCCTCTAACTACCTTCAGAGAACATGTTTAATGTAGTGAACTATTTAATTATGCATTTTTCATTAAAAATGAAAATTATCAGGGGTAGATGAACAGAATAATAAAACCCCAGGGTGAGGTGGTACCCAAGGGAAGAGGGCAATAGGGGAAGGATGTGTAAGGATGAGAATAGGAAGAAAGGAGGGAGGGGGGCTATGATCTGGATGTAAAGTGAATAAATACATTAATAAAATATTAGTTTTCTTCAAACTGATACATGATGTCAATGTAGTTATAATAAAAATATCTGTTTTATCTAGACTGATGCATATAAATGTAGCTATAATAATAATTCCAATTGAATTCTTTGAGAGCATGATTAGCTTTAAAACTGAAGAAATTCAACTACCTGGAAATGGGGAAATATAAAGGAAAAAGAAAATTCATACTGGGGAAACTCTACTACCAAATATTATTTACTATCATGACTTAGTAGATGGCTAAAAAAGACAAATTTAATACAATGGAAAGTTTGGAAACACGAGTTAATACATATGTCAGAGTCAACATAGAAAGTGACAGAGAAAACAAAGAAATCATTAAACACCTGTGTCTAATAGCATAATTTTCCATATATAGAAAACATGAGACGGAATACTATCTCGGGTCAGAATATTCTATTTTGGTGGGATAAGATGCCGTACTTTAAAATAGTAAGGAAATTATGAATATGTCTACCCATAACATCATGAATGACAACTTCTTTTAAGTAACATATTTTTTAAAAAAAAACAAGCACATTTGATTTGTATGAATATTAGCTTCACTTTATATCTACTAGAAAAACTAAAAAGAATATTATTATTATAGAAAGTTGGAAAGCACACTGCCAAAAACATTATCTTAAACTTCTAAATAATGATTAATTTTTTTATAGATAAAAGAAAAAACAAAAACTTCATAAAGAAAGAAACACAAATAAGCATAGACTTTGATAAATCTTAAAATAATAACTGGAAGTGAAAATGTAAGTTAACTGAACTTTTTTTTAACCATTTTATATTCTCTATAATAACAGAATTCTAATTTTTTTCAAGGATAGCCGAGGATGAGGACCAGTGAAAATTCATAACACATTTTGTTAGGGATAAAATAGATTAGACTAATTTAAAAATCTGCTGATGATCATGTGATAAAGTTGTTTCTTACAGTAACTTGTGTGTTCGATTAAGTGAGAAAATTTTCAATCATATCTATCTGGTCATTATTTATAATGCCAAAAGCAGTTTTCTATATGCCTTTTGTCTTTCTCTAAATCCCCCTTCCTAGAGAGGGCAAGTTAGCCAGACCACGGCTTATTCAGTTTTTCTAAGTGAGACCCGCTGGAGTTCTGGAATGTATCTCTGTAGCTGTTTCCCGCGGCTCTAAATTCCTACGTGTCTGAATTTATCACAACAGTTAAAGACCTGATCAATCTTGTTGTTTAGAGTATGCAAGGCTTTGGACCCTCTAGCAAACGCTTGTGTGAGGATGTGCACGTTCCATTTAGATAAACTGCTCAAAGGTGATGTAAGTGGGCAAGACCCAGGAGAAGCCATGGATTGGAAAAGTAACAGAGTCCAGCACCAAGCGCAGTCATTAAACCGGAACAGGAAGAACCTGGCTCGTAGACTTCGGTTTCTATGCTTAGGATTTGGGTTTGTTTAGGATTAGGATTTTGTTTCATTTTTATTTATTTATTTTGTTTTGTATGAGTAGCATTTTAAATAAAGGTAAGAACTGAGAAGTACCCAGTGGTATACTTGAATTTTATTATATTAAATATTTATATTATCTTATACATTGTATTTATATTATAATATAATAATATGTTATTATTTTAAAGTTTAACAAAAATCTATGTTTATTTGTTTTTCGTCCTTTATGAAGTTTTTGTCTTTTCCTTTATCCATAAAAAACAAGTTTTTATTACTTTGAGATTTAAAATAATGTTTTTGATAGTGTGCACTGTAACTTTCAAGAATAATAATATGCTTTTTAGCTTTTCTAGTGGATATAAAGTGAAGCCAATATTCACTCTTGAAAACTGAATATTGTAGGATCAGGAGTTCAAGACCACCCTTAACTGCTTAGCAAATTCAAGGCCTACATGGGCTTCTTAGAGCCTTATTAAACCAAAACAAATAAGCAAACAAAGAAACAAGCATCTTACCAAAAGTGTTGAGAAGTGAGCAATGCATATGTTCATGTTAGGAAGAAACTAAGAGCCTATATAATGCAAATTATAGGAGGAAGAAGAAAAATCAACTACAGCAGTTCAGATCTGTCCTTTTATTTTCCTGCATCCTCACTAATTTCCATCTTAAGAATTACAGGAAGTTAATGTCTGCATTTTTAGTGCCAAGATAGAATTATAAAGTAGAAACAAAGCAGGTTGAGGGAATAGTAACTTCTTAACTCTAACTCATAAATCGTGATTTTTAAATCTGTATTTTCTTCTTAAATTTTCGAAAATTCAACATTTTGTTATTTTATTTAACAAATTTATTTCTTTTAGAAAATATATACCCAGTTTTATGCTGTATTTCATATATTATACAATACCATATTATATTAATTGTAGACTGTAATTTCAATGTGATACTGTCTTTAATGGGGCTGTTATTTCCCTAATTAATTCACTGTAATTTTCCATGTATAATTTTGGTTGCTTGTTTTCTTCAGACTGTTGGCCACCTGGATCAGATATAGTAACCTTGTGTACAAGAAGATATGTTAACTCAAAGAATAAACATGATAGATGCTTTAGAAGTTGGAGGATAAATAAATAAATAAATAAATTTTTAAAAAGAGGGGTAAATGGAGAGGACTTGGTGTTCCCAAATTTTTTTCAAGATTTAGTCAACAGAAGAGAAACAAGTACATATGGGAGAAATGAGAGACAGGATGAAGAAGAGAAAGTAGGAACATGATGTTGTAAAGTCAGACTATCCTCTTGGGTAATTTCTAGAAAACATGCCTGAGAGTATAATGAAAACAAATGAGCTGTTTGATTTAATTTACTGGCTCTACAACAGTGTAAAACAAATAAGCACTCTCTTCCAGAATGACCAAGGCTTAGGATTACAATAATAGTTCTTATCCTTAATACATCCTAAGTTGAAAAGATGTTGCTATAACTTGTCATATAAGTAAACTACAGCCTTTGAAGGGTGTGTGGGAAATGGTGCTGATTCTACATGGGTAATAAATGAATAAATATTTCATCCAAGATAGAGTAACAAGTGGTCCTGGTTTCCTGCCTCCTAATGTCTTAAACTTCTCTGTACATTATACTTGTGTTTAGCTTTCATACTTGGCAAAATAGGACAGGTTAAAACTTTCATTTTTAGAATATTTTTAGTTTCTGGAAGCATGGGCATCAGAAAGAAAGGCCACAGAGACATAAAGTGAACTGTCCCAGAGCATAAATGATCTCCTGGGCACCACTATCATTGAGCCATGGAACACACAGAGAGAACTGAAGAACACACAGCATAATTTGTACATACAGTGCCAGAATAGAATGGAAGCTGTATTTGCAGTGCCAACTCCTGTAGTTTTGTAGCTGCTTTCAGAAACACAGCCTTGAGACAATAAACAGGATCTACAAAGGCTTCCCGATTGAATAACCATGCCTTGCATGAACTTAGAGGGATCTAAAATATTATGAAGGCATCAACATATTAGTTCTTACCTACTCTACTACTTTGTGAAATTTTCAGACAGAAAACTACACAATGTATACAATTTGTATGTACTTGCTGCATTCGCGGTTTTATTGCTAAGTACTTCAAGTAGGAGCTGAATATTTATTTGATAATAAGTCTTCAGGACAAGCTGATCTCTCTCTTTCACACACACACACACACACACACACACACACACACACACACACACATCACACATAAATAAAATATATGGTGAGAAACAGATTTGAAATCATAAGAATAAATCTCCCCAGTGCATAACTTAGTTCATAGTTCTATTATTCAGAAGACAAGGAAAAGAAAAATGTCTTGAGTCTAAGGAGAGATAAATGAAATTGGCTCACATGATAGTGGTCAAATGAAGAATGCCATTTGATTACAACATTTTAAAAAAAGTTCGATTTTATCTACATTGTGAAAATGTTTGGGGTTGAAGTCAATTAAAAAGTACAAGTAAAGCTGGTTAAATGTGTGGTTGGTGTGGTTACACCATTCAATGATATGTGGGGAACTTTCTTGGATGGAAGAAAAGCATCACACAAGTTTAGATTCATGGATCCTGTGGTTTTCAAGATCTGTCCTGAATTTTCCAATGTTATGTACTTTCCTGGTGTGTGTGTGTGTGTGTGTGTGTGTGTGTGTTTTCATTCTAAGTTTTATAAAATTATTTTAAAACCAGTTGGGAACTATTAATGTAAAGAGACTCTGATGAATTAACTATAAAAAATTAGTCTAAAGAATTAGACTTCCATTAAAATATTAGATTTAAAAATCAAAAGGCAAAATAGTAGAAAAAATGGTGATCAGCTTTTACCTAAACCAGAACATTTGTAAAATAGTTTTAACATATTAGATGACCTCAGGTTCTGGTCCAGCTCAAAATTCTAAGTTTTGTTGTTTTTCTATATTCAGATTCCTAAGATCCAAATGCGATCTATGGTGAAACTATTGTTCCTTAGGGAGAAGACTTTCAGTTCTCTGATTTTGGTCTCCTGCTCATTTATCAAACCACCCTGGAACTTGTTCTTGGTCAGATAATATATAAGGCCACCATGCAAGTTCTAACAGCCACCTGGGAGAAATGATTAAAATCATGTGGCTAAGCTCTTCAAAACATATAGAAAAATTGATATGCCTGTCCCTATGGGAGGAAAAGAAATGCACATGAATAATGACCTTAATGGAGCCTCGGGTGTTGCTGAATATCCAGTGTGTATTCTGTAGTGCAGCCAAATTTTCTAATCTGAAGGATTGTGGTGTTGGCCAGCGGGAGAGTAAAATGAATGTATGGGATATGGCAAATCGTTTACATGTGGTTTTGTGAGAATATTCTCTTAAAAGCAAGACTTTTGTGTTTTCTGTAATTCACTGTATTATTTTACATTTGAATAAAGATAATCCTTTTAGCTTGGTGAGTTGACTAGAAAGAACAGCCTCTGGACCTAAAGCGACATGACTGTCACTTACTAGCTGCGTTAATTTAGGTAAGCCTTGTTCATGGTGTGTTGTATTAATGAATACAATTAAAGCCCCTGGGCAATGAACAATTAAGTGTGTACGTGAGTGGGTTAGTGAGTGGGAGGGTAGGTGGATGGGTGGGTGAGTGAGTGGATGAGTGGGTGGGTGAGTGGGAGGGTAGGTAGGTGGGTGGGTGAGTGAGTGGGAGGGAGGGTAGGTAGATGGGTAGGTGAGTGAGTGGTGGGTAAGTGTGTAGATGAGTGGGTGGGAGTTTGGGTAGGTGGGTGAATGAATAGATGAAAATAGTTATTCAGCCTCATCTTTCTGGAAAAGGGTGATAAGAATTTTGACCTTAAACTTTTATGTATGAGAGAATATGAGATTTCATAAAGTTTGAAATATATAGTGGGGCAAAAACATTGGTTATAAAATTTTTGTCTTTTACCTAATAGCTTCAGAAAGTTTGTATGAAGGATAATTATATTTTGAAAATAATACAATCTAATATATACAGAGACATATTTCATTTTTTTAAGTGATAAGGCTTATAACCCAAAGTCAAAATATATACAGTTTACCAAAGGATCTGTTCTTTTTCATGTCATGGGGCAGGTCATTTGCTATTTAATTCAAAGGGCAAGAGACTATAACCTCTTTAAGGATCTGAACAAAATGTTTAGAGAGCAAAAAGTTAAAAGAAAAATTGTTTTGTCATAATCAGGAGAACGAAGAGGCCATATTTAGTGGTTCTTTGATGGTATCTTTTCCTTTGTAATTTTCCAACATGGATCTTTAGTGTACAGTGAAAAAATGTTGGCACTTTCAAAGAGAAAGTGGGTTTTCATTTTTTGTATAACTTTTTGAATTTTATAGTTATAAAATGAGAAACTATATTCTGGAATCTATAGTTAAGTGTGGTTTAAAAGCATGGCTCCTTTTTCCATGTTCCATCTCATGAGTGTATGTGTGACCATGTAGGCCATCTGTCTGCATTCTCAGCTCACTACTGTCTGTGTTGACACAACTTTGTATTTTCTCCCAAAACACAACTATCCAGAAACATATCAGTCACACTGAGGTCTATCAGCTTTGTCCCCACTAATATTTTTTAAAAACATACAGCCAGAATTTTTGGTTCATTACTTAGCATTAACTGTTTTGGTTTGCATAAAACAAATAACCAAAAAACAAAACAACAACAAACAACCATGAAAACTAAAAGAAAACAACGTGAAATTCTCCAGAGTCATGCAAGGAAAAATTAGGAAAGCTGAGGTTCACACAGCAGTTGGCTCTAGAAGTCATGCTTTCAATATTACTATTGTATCATAGACACTATGTGATAGTATAAGGTAATAGAAAACCCAAGCCTTCAGTTGGTGTTATATGTTCAACAGAGGTAGAACAACTCCAGACCTAATCCTGATAATCAGAGTTGCCAGTATATTTTCTTTTGATGAAGGAATAAAAAAGCATTTTGATACCCACTTCAACCTTATCTATATTAAAATTTACATGAGCTGTGTTCTCCAGGTCTGATCATCTCGTAATACTGGCAATGATATATTTCTGAATCTTAAAGACCAGATGATGGAATATGATTTTCATTGCCTTCATTGTTCTGAACTCTTCATTACAGGCTTATGCAGCTGTGATGAAGTGTTCTACCACAAATGTACAAAAAGGTAAAAACACTGAAATTTTCACAAGCCCAGGGCCATTCTTGTCTTTGTGCTCATGTGTGTACTATATTCATTGTTTCTAGGTTTATTCAATTTCTTTTGCTTTATTTTTATGTGAAATCCACTTTCTAAACAATAACCTTCAGTGTGTGTTCTGAGCTAGTTCCAATGGATTAGGTCCTATACTCTGCTCACCTGCTTGAGGAGAACTGTTACATCCAATGGAATTCCTACTCCACAGACATTTTCAGGAAACCCCAGCGATTACCAATTGCTCTCTCAACCTCGAAGCTGCCAACTCAGGCCTGAGGAGAGTCCCGGTTCCTCCCACTGCTAGAGCAGGGAGTTCTTAGTTGGTCCTCTAGACAACTCACATATTATCGTTTAGCTTCCTGTAGTATTCCTGTAGTGACTACCAAAAGGAGCCATGACCTTCTCTCTCTGTGTTTCTTTCTAAGAGCTCAGCACAGCATTTTTCTTGGTACTTGAGGTTATTTGAGTTCAAACACTATCCTTTACTGTAGATTATAATATCCAATCTCCTATGAACCAAATGAGCTATGGAGTCAAGTACAACAGGCCTGAACACTTACTCAGGGGAAACCCTTTCTGGTTCACCTCTTTGAGACCCCATGCTATATAGATGTGATAAAACTACCTAAACTACACAATTGCTGGATTATGGGTATCTTCTCCACAGATTACAAATATATACTCATCATCTATGTCTTGTCAGCATATCAAATGAAGCTCAGTATTTAATACTAGAAGTTTTTGTGTAACTTAAATTAGATCATTTCAACCATCACTTAAAAAGATTCTTTTTTCTGTTTTAGGAATCAAACCTAGAATCTCACATTTTCTAGGCAAATACTCTACCACAAGGCTATATACCATGCTCTCATTATTTATGGAGTTGTAAATATATACCTAGAGATATAACTGCTGGTTATTTTTATCCAATTTTTCTTAGATAAATTATTCAATCTTTTTAGATCTTTCTGCCTTTACATAAAGACAGAGATCACAGACTGGGTAAATTGAAGGTATTAACATATTACAGAAGTATATAATAGTGTAAAAGCAGCAAATCCCAGCTGCAAGTCAGGTTTGTCTACCATGGATTAGTTCTACCATATTGCCTTTGAAGATAGAAACATATAGACTTGGTTGGTTGGAATAATATTGTCTTGAATGGATGCATATTTGTATCAATTCTTTTAAATAATGTCATACATAGAAACCGATACAATTTATGACTTCATTGTTAAATATGGGTTGAACTTTACTCTTATAACTTATAGACTTTAGTGAACAGCAAAATCTAAGAATAACATAAATAACCTCTCATTAACAAAATTGTTGTGTTCTTACATGAATATTAGTAGCTGAATCACATTTGGTAATAGTGTTAGATCATATGATAAGATACTAAAAACAACAGAATGAAAACTTTCCCTTCTGTAACAGACCATTCGTCCTTTTTGCCTTTCTGTCCCACAAGAGGCAGAGAAGTTAAATAAATATTCACATTGTAGCTTTAGTTCAAGTCATGGCTCAACCTCACAGAGGCAGAGCTGACAACTCCAGATGTCCATTAGTCATGGAACCATGAAGTTAGACACCACTGATCTGTTTGTAAGCTGTGGGAAGTTCATGAAATTATCGCACCACTATACATATAAACAAGGATATGTTTTATTAGCTCGGAGCTGAGGAGAGAATTCAAATGCTAAAATCAGTGAAAAGCATAAAGAAAAAAAGCAAAAGCTCAGGAATATGTAGAGACGTAGAGGGAAAAATGATTAAGCTCTGAAAACATAAAGGTGGGTAGCAATGCAGATGAGAACGTGGTTTTTGTCATGGCAGCAGTGTCTTAATTATTGCAGGGGACAGACCTGTCCTGTCAGCAATTATGTCTATCTGCTTACAAAAGCAGGTCAAACTTTCTAGAAGTTTGTAACCTTGTGGATTTGTGGCTTTTCAGATGTGCTTCTGTGCTGGAATGTGCTCTTTTTGCCTTGATTTGTTTTTAAGAAAGAAAGAAAGAAAGAAAGAAAGAAAGAAAGAAAGAAAGAAAGAAAGAAAGAAAGAAAGAAAGAAAGGAAGGAAGGAAGGAAGGAAGGAAGG
>NC_034610.1:52330590-52360576 GCF_900095145.1 Mus pahari | reverse complement strand
AGGAAAGGAAAGGAAAGGAAAGGAAAGAAAAGAAAAGAAAAGAAAAGAAAAGAAAAGAAAAGAAAAGAAAAGAAAAGAAAAGAAAAGAAAAGGAAAGGAAAGAAAAGAAGAAAGGAAAAGAAAAAGAAGGAAACTTAGAGAAGTTTCTGCCTTGGTAGATTTTCTTTGGAATTCTAGAAAAGATTCTGGGGGGCCTCTGTGGCTCTTTGTGATGATAAACCAACACTTTGCATTTATCCCAGTTGGAATCCCAGGCACTGAAGAAGCCAATTTTAATTATTATTATTATTATTATTATTATTATTATTATTATTATTATTATTTTATTATTATTGTTTTCATCAGAACTGAGCCCCTTTTTGATTATTTAGGTTTATACTAATCGGCTGTTAACAGACTCCCTTCCCCCTAAGTAAGGTTCAGAATAAAACAAGGGAAGCTCCCAGTCAGATTTCAGAAGAGCCAGCATTTTGAGTTTCCATGGAGACCTGTAATAGAATGGATTTATTAAGAAAGAAATATTAATAGAAGCAGGGCCAATAGTGGTGGACAAATTTCAAAAATGTATGGAAGAAATTGCCTGGGGGGAAGTAGCAGCTGAGATTAGAAACGGTAATTCATTGTACCATCTCAACCTCTAAACTGAGATATGAATATCATAAAATCTCAGAGCTATAATTTTATTTTATAGATTTTAAACCCAACCTTAACTGTGCAAACTATATCATTTTCAAATAGATTATTCAATTTTAACTTAAGTTCTGTCTACATGGGCCAACAGTAATTGCATTTTAAGTTTAACTGGTAAAGCACAAGAGATGACTCTGACAATGAAGGCTTTGCCATCAAGCATGGTGACCAGAGTTGTATCACAGGGATCTGAGAGGAAATGGGAACAGTCAGCTCTCAATAGTTTTTCATGGCAATTCTCTCTGTCTCTGTCTCTCTCTGTCTCTCTCTGTCTGTTTCTGTCTCTGTCTCTGTCTCTCTCTCCCTCCCTCCCTCCCCTCCCTCTCATGCACAAATAAATAAGTATGTAAATAGAGGTAATTTAACTCATGAATTATAACTGCATCTTCAGAAGTTATTCCTTCATTCCTAAAAACTTTTCAAGTAATAAACAAGGTTATTGTTATAATCAATTCCAAAAATCCTTCTCAAAAATCCTTCTCAAGTATTTCACTCCCTTAAAGGTAGTCAAATTGACATTTATTTAATGCACCATGAGCCACACCCTAATGTAGGTTCTTAGAATATAATGGTGATTAAGACACTGTGGTCTTCAGAGCACAACTGAAAATAGGAAACTGAAAGTCAGACATAAAAATTACATTACACTACATTGTAAAAATTGCTAACCTTACATTGAAATGAATGTTGAGCAGCAGACTAGAGAGTCATCAAGGAGTGCACTGGTATGCTGGGGACGCTGGGAAGTCAATGTCTAAGTAATAGCACTTTCCTGAAAGAAGAACTAAGCAAAGGTGTTTCAAATAAATGGAAACACTTGTGGAAGGTATAGCTGTGTGAAGAACAGTTAAGTGCAAGGAACACATACAATGAACATTTTTTGAGACACTTGGATGGAGTTAGAGATTTCATTAGCGGGAATCCCTTACATGGTTTTCCCCTTTAAAATGTATATTTTGTCTTTTTGAATTTAAGAATAATTCCACTTTATAGAGAAAACAGTGAAATAGGAACTGAGAACTTTGGTTTTCTCATAATATTATTTAATGATATAATCTCTTACTCCAACTACTAGGTTGGCTCTTCGTGATTCCAGCACCCCAAAATTTCTTAGTTACATTCATTCATTCCTTGTACCCTTAACTCATCTAAGTTTTTTTTTCCTGAGAAAGCATTGTATACAGTAGCTTGCCAATCTTAATACACCATACAGCTGAACAACTCTCATTATCATTGCCATTTTAATATGTGAACATTCACTTTCCTCATAAGTCCTATACTTGTCCTATACTGAACAATATATAACCAAATCCTTCCAGCATGGATAATTCCAACACCTGTGCTTATACAACTGAGGGAACCTAGTGATGCTCATGACAACCTGGGATTCTCAATGATTTAGAAAATTGAACTCAGGTTTCTCAGAACAGTAAGCCTAAAGTATTTACACTAAAAGTAATAAAATGATCCAATAGAATGTTTATAGACATTCTTTACAAATCAAGATTCAGCCATGCATAAGGACGGCTTTACGAACACTGGAAGGTTTGCTCAAACTCAAGCAGATTCTCTGCAGAGCCAGCAACTCAAGCTTTCAAATCAGACAAAACTGGAATGTAATTGCAGTGCTCTTTTCTTTATTCTAAGCTTGACTGAGAATTTTTAACCCATTGAACCGCTGTGAGGGCTAAGGAATGGACATCAACACTTTGAACATTACACATGTTCATCACATTTTACTTCCTGTGTTTGTTTCTTCTTTCTTCTTTTCCCCTTTATGGTTTAGGAAGATATTTCTCCATCATAACTTATAAAATCATCTTAAAGTATTGGAAACTGTCCTTGAAGAAGTTGAAATCTAGTGTTATATTTTGTTTTTAGGAAAACACCTTTAGGTATCTATTCTGGTTAATGAAAGAAAACAAAACCGTAAGAACCTAAACAAATATTTGACTTGTATAATGTGGCATCTCATCTCCGTATGGCATGAAGGAAGCAAAGTTGCAATACTGATCAATGGAGTTGGTATTTGCTTGGTCTTTTCCTGTTTCTCACCAGGTCCCTATAAAGTTTTTAGTAGTTAAAGAAAGCCAGGACATCTCAGAAACTGACTTTCCTTTATAACCTGCTGCTTCACCTAGATCAGGTTACTGGGAAGAAATCCAAGTTGGACCTTCTGACCTACCCCCAAACAGCATGAAGTATGCCCTACCACTAAATCCCAATCCTTATGTCCCCTAGCCTGTCACTAAATATGATTTAGAGGACCCTTTTGAAACTCAGGTAAAAGATTTAGTGTTTCACATGTAGCCTACAGCTGCTGGCTAGTGTCTATGGTGAGGTAAGTCATTTATTAAATGGCTCAGCCATTAACTACCCCAGACCTTTAGTACATTCTTGTGAGTTTGGGGGGAGGGGAGTCCTTTGGGCAGTGAGGTTAGCCATTCTCAACAATGAGTATTTCTGACAAGATTAATGAGCTACAGGGCAGAGTGATTCTTTTCCCCCTTTGTGACTATTCCACCGGATTCCTTTCTCTCCACAGCACCTGCTGACATTGACAGGGATGAGATGGAAATCTAACATTTCTTCACCTCAGCGCTCTTCACACCTTCTCCCTACCCTCTTCCTTCTCCCAGACAGTGAGCCTTCTTAGCCATTTAGTCCTCCAGGCTTGGCACGTACATTATTTCTCTTGCAGAAAGGAACAACTCCCAGGTATTTCAATTTAAAGAAATAATAAAATTATGGCCAAGATTAGAAACTGTTTGGGTGATATCTTTTATATGAAGAAAAGATTTATGGAGATCATTTCAAAATCATATATGTAATAATGAACCCTGTGTTTTTCTCAAGAGCAACTGTGATCTCCGTCTTATCCACTTTGTGTGTTAGCAGAATATAATTTGCTTCCTATGCCTGTCACTGGATAAAATGTGCATGTGCCCCCCTTTTTTCCCTTCCCTCCTGCCTCAAAAATGAGAGACAGACACTGCCCTGACTTTGTGAGTGTACTTCCCTTCAAAAAGATTTATATCACGCAGGCTAATAACAAGTGTACTTGCCTTTAACAAAGCCTCTAACCCTGCTTCTGTTTGTTCTTCCGCCAGCTCAATTTCCCCTCGGTATGTTCCAATAAGTCACCATGCTTTTCAGCTGCAGAATCCTCCTAAGTGTGTCCTTGACTTTGGCAAAACACATTGTTCATATTTTATAAAAGCGAATGTAACAAAATTTCCCATTTGTGATTTTAGAATCTGCCAGCAATTTTTTTTCAGTGATGGTCCCGAGCTCTTGATATTTTTAGGTCTAAAGTATTTTAGGTCTAGAGTAATGACCAAGGAGTAAAACCTAAAAATATGACATGGCAATATGTATAACTATCTGCATTCATGATTCACTCTGTTTTTCATGAGGTTTCTGTGTAAAAATGAATATGAGTTTAGTTCCTAAAATACTGGTTAATATATGAAAAACTTCCACAATTCTTGTTCAGAGCAATATGTATAACTATCTGTTGTTGATAGCCTTGGGGCTAATTATATTTGATGTTAATTCCATTCTCCTGTGAGTGGTTGTGAACAAGGAATGAGTGATTTCCTGAAAACCTACTTCCCACCTTAATTTGTAAAATAAAGGAGAGCTGATGATTGGGCAGATAAAAGGGAAGGTGAAGAGGAAGGTAGAGAGAGAGAGAAGAAGAAGAAAATGGAAGAGGGAGAGGAGGAGGAGGAGGAGAAAGAAAAGCAGAGCAGAAGCACATGGCCTGGAGAAACCGCAAGTTCTAAGGAGTCAAGTTCCACATAGACGTAGAAGATGGTAGTGTGGTGGTAGATCTGCCCAATCTAGGTGCACAACATGTATTCATATTAATTGTGTTGTGTTTTCATGCCAGGGCATATTTGAGTGGAGATTTACTGCAACAAAGTATTTTAGGTCTAGAGTAATGACAAAGGAGTAAAACCTAAAAACATGACATGGCAATATCCATAGACCCTGAGTGGGTTGGACGGAAGTTTGAGTGTCTGGAAAATTAGATCATAAAACAGAAATAAAATAGTGGGTTTTTTGCAAGCTAATGCAGATACTATATGCTTACTTTTGTAATCTTGTAATTTTATAGCTTTGGGTTTATATTCAGTTGCTTTAGCATTTTGATTTCCCTGTAAGGTTTAATATAAGCAAATATAAATAGAACCATTAGGTCTGAGAAATAAGTCTAAACTACATTTATTATTCAAAGTGGCTCTACATTTGGAGAAAATGTTTTTACTGGGCACATATATAAACCTTTACAAAGCATTGCACTCAGGATCATTCAGGGCTACTTAGTGGTATTTCTGGATAAAACCACAGATTACCTCACACAATTCTCAACAAGAAGACTATATAGAATATTCCAGAACCCGTGATTTGAACAAACAAACACAAACAAAAACTGACACTAGGAATTAAAAGTATAATTTTCTCATTTTCAATTCCCAATAGGACCAAGGTAGTAAACAATGGAGGAAACTCACAGTAATACTATTGTCTAGCTTGATTTTTAAGAAGGCAACACTGAAATAAAATTGTATATTGATTCACTTACCTACCCAGAGCTTTTCCTCATCAGTAGCTTCCTTCATCTTACTTTTGTGCATAATGTTAATAAGTGTTTTTATTACAAATAATGAATAAATCACACATCAAAAATTTGGAACAATTTACAATAGTTCCATAGGTAAACAATTACATTAAACTATATTATAGTTGTTATAATCAACTTTAAACATTCTGTCAATTCTCTAAAGGAGTATGGTGGTACTTAGTTACTTACATATTGATAACTGCCTTAAAATTTTTGCTCCCATATGTATTACTGAGACAAAAACTGAAAGTTTCTACATATCACCTGCTATTCATCTGCATTCCTTGACTAATTAAATGTAAGAGTTGAAAAGCTGCCTATACCGAAAATAATTTTTCTGGAAGTTTTAGTGTACCTTAGGAATGCCCACTCTCAGTCATACTGTCCCTCTTCTTGCATTTATTGTGTAGTGGAGTGAGGACAGAAAGGTACAGATTTGATTATGCAGTATACAGAAGCTGGAAATCGAAACTCCCTGTTTCGCACAGCCCAGGTGTGGTGCAGACAGGCTGGGACTCCACATTTCCTCACTGTGCCCTAACCATGACCTGAACCCTGACAAAGCAAGAGAAGCAACACTGTAATGCGCTGCTCTTGGCTAGATGTGTAGGGGAGAGCTGTCTGAGATAGAATGTATCACATCAACCTCTCTTGGGCAGCAACATGCCCAAGTCATCCCTAAGTCAGCCCGCTTTGGAGTTAGACAAAGGTCAACGTTGAATCTTGATGAATTTGCTTCGTGTACCAGTGGGAATAAGACTCTGAGCAA
The DNA here is from genome assembly GCF_900095145.1 of Mus pahari. Classification (NCBI taxonomy): domain Eukaryota; kingdom Metazoa; phylum Chordata; class Mammalia; order Rodentia; family Muridae; genus Mus; species Mus pahari. Next base: position 52,354,487 of record NC_034610.1, on the reverse strand, counting down.
CACACTGCTTTCTAGTTAATCTTGAAATCGGCTGCAAAGAACCATCTTGAAAGTATTGCAGCCAAACAGAGTGGCATTTTCTCTCTTTCTATACATATAAACTAATAAATGAGAAGGAGTATGTTTGCATTCGATGCAATTAAGTTAAAACAATTTTCCCCTGAACTATCTGCTTTTCCTCTGTATCATTCCCTATTTGTGTATTTCATGTCCTTACCATTTACAATGCTGGAAATAATGATAAAAATTACTTCTGACTTCTTTAACAAATATAAAAACTTTGAATTTCTCGGTGGCACAGTCCAGGTAGGAGTGTGCTTTCATTTTCTCTTTTTTGTATTTCTCAAGGTTGAATGATAGAAAGTAATCAAGTTACCAAGCCATGAGATGAAAGACTTTAAGTGAATGAAATTTTTTAAGGCAAGGTTTAATAAAACAACAGTGGCAGGTTTTATTCCTTTAAAAGGGACGCTAAATACTTTATACTTATAAAGTGTTTTGCAGCCATTTGATTAAATTCAAGTTTTATGCAGTCTAATTAAAATCTTATATTATGTACCTTTTGTGAAAGAAAGTATTATTTTAGGCAAAAAGTCATTTTGCAAACGTTCACATTCTTTCATGCATAAGTCTCCCTAAACCATTTCTTCATCAATAAGAGCCTCCACAAACTGAAAACCGAAAATGAAGAAACAGACCTCTTATAGGTTTTGTAGGATTCTTGGATGGTCAGCATCCAAATCAAAAAACAAGACAAAAGTGAAGACTTAACAGAGAAAGAGCTCCAGTTCCCTGCTGTCCTTTGATCAGTGACACTTTCAAAGATGACCAAGAAGAAAGTCAATCCCTATTTCAGGTCAGACTTAATGACCTTTCCATATCAAGCATTTAGATATACTGAAGGGAGTATTCTATGTTTTTGTTTCTAGTATTTCAAATGATAAAGGCATATTATAACATGATGACTAATCAGATATCATGTCAGTCTACTCGCAATGTGACTTTCAGCCCCTTCCTAAAATCTTGGCCAAGATCTACCAACAGCATATTGATGGGTCTATATATGCTAGTATGGTAGGTTAGAAAATGCCCCAGATAAACATTAATTTCTCAAGGACTGACCCTGAGTAGATCATGGCTCCATTGTCATGCACATCAGAAAAACATGCATATTTACCCCTGAAATGCATTTTCAATTGTAATTCAATTTTAAACTGTTTATAGAGTCACTAGATTAAATAATTGTTCTTCACATAAATAACTACAATGTTTAATACATAAGAATGGCACAGTGTGAGCAAATAGTACTGTTAGGAAACCCCTTTCTTTTATATGAAAATAAAAGCAAGATAATGTTGCTGGTGCCAGATCAGATTTTGAATGGTATGTGCCTAGTCTTTATATAACAAGTGTATTTTATAAGAAAGAAACACAAGGGAAATATTTTTATTTATTTTGTTAGTTGTACACGAGCCATTTTGGCAAATGAAGAACCAATAAAGTAAAATTGTCTCATGTGGTTTATATTATGGAATCAAACAGTAATGTAAAAAGCAAACACACCAATCATAATTACATCTTCTGGGGAGAACAGGAAAGTGTGGCTCCATTTCCATCATGAAAGTGACATATATTCCACGAAGTGCTCAAGCTTGGTTCCAAAGGCATTCACATTGCACAGTAATGATCTGTTCAAGGGTCACTGTGCCTACTGATGATGGTGAACACAATTACTGTAGCTCAGAATGTGAAAGATGTCCTTAGCCTTGGGACACCTCACTGGAACAGCAGAACCCAGGACTGTTCCTTAGCATTCTAGAAAGGAAAATGTGTCAATATGATATAAATGCTAGACTGCAGTTGATACTTGAATCATTTGCTGCAAGGGAGTTGATTGCATGAAATGACCAATGCTTCATTCTGGGGTGTCCAGTTTGTTCAACAACCAGACAAAAACCATGCCAGTCCTGATGCAATAGACTGTGTGCCTAAATATTTCCTGAATTCCTTCAAGGCTGTTGTGTTTTCTGTGGAAATACATGTATAACCATTATCAATTGTAGACAAATACTCATTTACAGAAGACTGGATGAGCAAGATATTTGGTCTGTGAGTAAGCCCTGTGAGGGTAATGAATGGTCGTGTGGGCCTCTAGGAAATGTTTCCACGAAAGAAAAATAGTGATGTAAAAGTTAAGCACACACTAATTGCAATTTCATCTTCTAGGAAGATTATTGTTTTTCTTTATTGGTTCTTCATTCGACAGCATTGCTCTTGTACAACTATAAGATACACTTGTTATATAAAGAATAGAAATAAGAAAACAGCAAGTCATGACTTCATGGTTGTTCTTCTGTGTTGGACTTGATTTTCTAGCTTTTTGTTATTATCTGATAATTGTTGTTGTTTTCCCTTGAATATCTGCTTGAGAATCTATGACTAAGTGGTCGTTTTACCCAGGAATGAGTCCCAGTCTTCTCACTGTTTATACCACAAATGGGATGAAACTATTTCCCAAGCCTGAACTCAATTCCAGATTACAGAAAAACGATAAATCCATTCCCAATAATACATTGATTTAATGTATGATATTGACATTGCTTTATTTGGTAAGACATACAGGAGCACTCTCAAGTCCTATAAAATTTGTGAATTTACAACCTTTCAAAAACACCCAGAGATATCTCAAACGTATGATTAACAAAGAAGTTGGATTTTCATCTTCAACATTGGGTTCCAGTATCTGTACAAGCAGATATGCTCATGAAGTAACAAGATGTTTAGCTAAAAATGTTGTTAGAATAAAAATAATGATTCCATTGGTTATTGATCAACAAAAGAATAGCTCTATGTAGCATTTCTAAATATCTAAGCATATAAGTTAATTGGGGAAGAATTACCCACTTGGGACCAAGCCAGGTATTCCTTCTCTCTGAATGTCTGATGCCTTAAAAAATGAATATGATAAGCCATGCAGAAATTGTGAGAGTGTCTGTTAGGCACTTCTCTTCTGGAAACCCAATAAGAGATTGCATAAGGAGGATTTTTTTTTTAATTCAACTTTTTCCACAAAGGCTAAACAAGTGTAGTGCATAAGTACTCAATACATTAACAGAAGAAGAATAAAAGGTATCTCAAAAGTTAAATTTCTTTACCTATTATATACTCAAGTTAAGTGTTGGTTTTAAAATGAAATAAGCCATTTTATTATGTGATAAAAGCATTCATATCATATGACAGTATATATTTAAAAGATTTGATAGCATTTGCTTAACAGATTAATCCATTCATACATGGAAATATTTCAGTAATTTTTCTCATGTTAGTCTTTCTGGTGTCTCCATGACTGTAGTTAGAATTAAATTGCCCTCAGAAGGATAAAGATCAATTTAAAAAATAATTTGGAAATAATATGAATTTGTAAAACATACATTTATTGAAAGTTTTGTTCCACAAAAATACACAAATCTTCTTAATTGATCTTTATGAGTCTCTGCTGAATTTGTCAGGTTTTTAATATATCGTCCAAATGTAAGAAGAAACTTACATTTTCTAGAAGAAAAGTTTCAATCAATGGACTCAACTTTGAGGCTCTGATACAGAAACAACTTTTTCTTTTTTCTTCTTTTTTCCTCCCATTTGAATGAATACAAGGTCCTTTTCCTTGATCCTTGATGGCCATATAGCCTATAGCTCAGCATGAGTCATGGCTAAGAGAGTGTTGGTCATTTTAATCCTGTAGTTAAGGGTGAGTCACCAGGACAGAATGGAGAGGACAGAGGTGTTGGGTGAGGTCAACATCACTGTACAGAGAGAAACAAATGTCTGCTTAACTAGGCCTGCTGCATGCCTCCAAGGCAGTGGTCCACTATAACCTCTGGCAACAAAGAAGAGGGTAATGCTTTCTGTACCAGCTCAGGAGGCTGGCCATGTGCTTAGCCCCAGGCCTCCTGCGGATGGCCTCTGATTAATCCTTTGAACAGCACTGCTTCTGTTTCCAAGGGCAGACTGGAGCTCAGCAGAGTCCCTGCCAAGCCACTAGAAAGGAAAAGCAGAACCTGCATCGAGCTTTCAGCGCCCTGTTCTCATCGACAGTGTTTATTTCTCTAAATCTTGTCATGATTAAAATACTCTCAATTAGTACACAAGCATCTTTACGCTTTGCTATAGTCTTTCAACTTGCAGTGTAACATTATTTATTTTAACTTCAACTTACTTTTGATGTGGTGCATGTATACAATTTACCACGGGACCCGTCTTAACATTTCACAGCGCACTTCCTCTTTCCTCTCTCCAACAATTTCACATCACATGTTTTCCATTTTCATTGGACTCAGATACACTTTCGGCAGATAGACAGTAAGACAAACAGGAATTAGTTGAAAATGGTGAAGAACAGAAACAGGAGGTGAGGCGAAAGTTCAGTTTGCGCATTTCATGTTTTCCCTATCTCTTTTAAGCGAAGGATGCAACTTTCATTTGTACATGAAATCGTCAAAACCGACAGGCAGCTGCAGTTCCCCTTTACCTGATCTAAAAGCTATGATCTCTCCTTCTGTCTGAGTTATCACTCTACTAGCTCTTATTTAACCATCAGTATATGGTTAGGCACTCTTTGTTTATCCTATTTATGTGAAATATAAAAACAACTAAAACCACAACTGGCAGATTCCTTATTAAAAATGAGACAATTGGGCTAAGGAAGTGGCTCAATATGTAAAACATTTGCTCAACAGGGGCAGCAACCTGAGTTCGAATCCCTCAATAATAGTATTAGCAGAAATGTGTCTTAAAGAGAAGGCAAAGCCCAATGCCTGAGTTTATCCTGTGCCATCCACATGTATAACCTGTTTGCTCCTACATTTCTGCCCAAATTCATAGTCTCTATTAATTTTTATTTCTTTAAACTAAAATAAAATTACATCATTTTCCCTGTTCTCTTTCCTCCTTTCAACCCCTCCTTGTTCTCCTAACTCCTGCTTCTTTCAAATACATGGCTTCTTCACACACACACACACACAAACACACACACACACACACACACACTCCATAATACATAAATCAAAACGCAATTTAAAATTTTTTTAAAGTGAACTGAAGAAAAATTTGAAACTATGCTTGATGTTTAAAGGCCTCGCCATTATGGGGTGCTCTGGAGAAAAATCATCGAAGGGAAGTCAGGTTATGCTACCTCACCATAAATGATCATAAAGTTAGCATTCAAAACCCATTTTTAGCTCATTTCGAATACGTCGGACTGGCAAAATTACGTTGGGTTTCTGCCCAGAGTGTCACCATGTCGCATGATATTTTGCCACCTTAAAAAAAAGTTAAGACAGTTGTATGATTTTTATGTGGCTAAGAAGATCTAGGGAGAAATGCCCTTGTATGTCATTCTTGCTGGAGAACTCAGTTCTTTGAAGCAACAGGACTGCCTTTCCAATTTCCTTCCTGGCTATTAGTACATGGGTATGGTCTCAGCTTCACATAATCAATATACTAGCATTGTAGGTTGTAAATATTGTTATAATATGGTTGTGTTGCTCTCGAGATGGACTTCAACTTGTAGGCTTTCCCAGTAGTGAATCACATGGTTTCATATCACCTAGTAGAAGTTTTTGCAATTAAATAGAAGTCAGGCCAAATTTCTAACTGATCTCAAAACTTAACCCTTCTTTAATTGAGTTCTTAACTCCATCAGACTTTTATGAGTAACCTACTAACATGGTAAAGGAGAGTGGACACTGTTTGATTTTGAGGTGAAATCATGAAAACTTCAGGCATCTCACTCCTGGTTTCTTGAATTACCTGCTTTTGGAACACAGGTACCAGGTAATATGCAACCCATATCAGTGTTCAAGAAAAAACTTCATAAAAGGCCACACAATAGCCAAGCTGAGGTTCAGTGAACATCTAGTACAGTAGTTCTCAACCTTGCTGATGCTGTGACACTTTAATACAGTTCCTCATATTGTGGTGACTCCCAACCATAAATCTATTTTCTTTTTTACTTCAGAACTATAATTTTGGTGCTGTTATGAATAATATGTAAATATCTGTATTTTTTAATGGTCTTAGGCAACTGGCCCCTGTGAAAGGTTTATGTTTGAGTAGAATCTTACTGTCATACAACTGTGCTTCAGCCTGTTGCTTTATGTAAAATATAAAAACAACTAAAACCACAACTGTCAATGCAGATTCCTTATTAAAAATGAGTCAATTGGGCTAAGGAAGTGGCTCAATGTACAAAACACTTGCTACACAGGTGCAGCAACCTGAGTTCAAATCCCCAGAGCCTGTAACTCATGGCCTAGTACTGTGAGTCTGCAAGTCTGATATGCCTACAATGAAAGGCAGGTGAATAGTGAAAGGTTTATGTTTGACCTGCAGTGGGAGTCGCACCCTACATGTTGAGAACCACTGATCTAGGACCCACTAGGCCACGTGGGAAAGAAGATGACAGGAAAATGAAGAGGTCTCTAGATATTTTTACCCAATAAATCATGTCCAGATGTAAAATCTTTCCAGTGGAATCACTAGTCACGGTGAAGGAGAGGGCATGCCATGCTTTCCCTGTCTGAATTCCTAAGTCAGGAGTTCCAAAAACATACCACAATAATGACACAGTAATAGTAACTAGATACGACTAGAGAAATGTAGAATCTTACTATCATACAACTGTGCTTCAGCCTGCTGCTTTATTCAGATAGCTTTCTGGTAGCACCTTCTCTGCCAGAACTATGAATCATAAGTGGTTTAAGTACTGTGGATGTTATAGCTAAAACCAACAAGCTGCCACAAAGCAGGATTGACCCATATTCGACAATACGTATCATCCTTACTGCTGCTGACTACATATAAAAGCAAAATGATTTAAGTAAATATTTCTAATTACCATGATAATTTCAATTTTATCTCTTCCATACTGGCTCCTGTTATTTGTATTGCTCATAATTTGTGGTAGATCCCTTTAAGTAATACAATTCCGGTCTGGATACTGCTCACAAGACTAAATTTCACCGCACCAGAGAATTAGGATCACCAGCCCGACCCGTGCTTGCTGCACTAGCTACCTTCCCCATGGTGAGTGCAGGAATCAAGAAGATAATAGCACTGGACAAAGTGGTGTGGGGAGCAACAGAGAGGTGCTGATAAGTTATGTGCACTGCAGTGGTGGCCAGAGTGACTGGAGAAGAAAGGAGACTAAAGAGTATTCCAAGTGGTCACAGGAGGCATTTGAGACTGTATCTAAAATCAAGGTCATTGCATAGTGTTATTTGCTTGCTTGCTTGTTTGTTTGTTTGTTTAATATCTGTGGAAACAAGGTTTTGTTAAATAGGCTCTTAGACAATGAGGGAAAAAGTGTTTAGTGACAAGAACCTCAACAATAACTTCCAATTTGGCTTAATAGCGCCTTCTTTTTTTGTCTGACATTTAGGGTTATGTCTGACATTTTAGTGGTGTTAAGTTTACTAGCATTGGATGAAGCAGAAAAGATATTGGGAAGGAATAGGGTACGTTTCCTGGAGAACTATTTTTCTTACCAAGTTAAGAAGATTGTTCTTGTATGCTAAATTTGGTTTAATATACTAAACACCTTGGTAAAAGTGCCTTAATGGATTGATGTGCTTATTGATGTGCTTATTGGTAAGTAACTATCTAGTTACTGATACTACCTATCTCACAGACTTCTTAGTCATATTAGGAAAACTAATCCTCTTTCAGTTACTTTTAGGGACAATCTTACTTTTTTTATTCATTGACAATTTGGTCTTATTTTGTTTTGAATTATAAAATGAGTTACTTTTAGCAAGCACTTTACATACTCTTGTTTCCTGATTTTGAAATTAGAGTGTTCCTTTACAAGTTCTGTACTGAGGATCTGCCAGGTGGCTTAAAGAGGCCATGTACCAGTTCTGACCTTTTGAAGAAGAGTGACCTCAATCCCACTACCATTTGCATTTCTACTTTAGGAGGGAGGATGTGTTCCAATGACATGAACACATTGAAACTTAAAAGCAGGCACAGAGGAAAAACTCTCAACTAGGAAAGCCTCACCAAGTGCTGGTGGTTCTTTTTAATCATTTAGAAAAACAAAGAGGAAAAATCCCACTGAAATCCAGCAACCGACCACATTGTGGTCATTCCCTAAACCACTTGTGCTGAACCCTGGGAGAGAAACAAGCAAGGAGGAAGGCCCAATGGTCACTCCAGCTTGAGATGCTGTGATCTTGCCTGTGGAACTCCTCAAAGCGCAAAGATGGCCAGTGAGTCTCTGTGCCGTAGAGGAATTTCACTCTAGGTCATGGTGCGTGTCCTCCCCTTACCTCAGTAGACCTTGGCAGTCCCTGGACACCACATTTCCTCTCAAGAAGATTTCTTCTGGAAGAAATGATTCAAGAGACACATTTGCCTTTAGGCCCTGTGCTTGTTGACAAGAACAGACAGCTGGGTACAGAATTCCCCGTGCTAGCACCCTCCCAGCGGCTCTGGGCAGTCTCAAAGTGTTAAGTTCTTTCCTTTCACCAGTGTTACATAAAGTAATTCTGTATCATTTCATGGCCTGCCATGTTCTGTATCCTAAGCCTAACTCAAGCCTAAGGCACTACTGGGCTCCATCCATCCTCATGTATCTTTGACTCAGGCCTCAATCTCATTTTGCATTCTCCTCCTTCAGATTAAGAAAGCTATTGGTGGGACTGAGGCATCCTCACTTGGGCACTTCAGCTTGTTGATCTTTTTGAGTTCTGTGGACTGTATCTTGGTTATTCTGTATTTTTTTTTTTTTTTTGGCTAATATCCACATATGAGTGAGTATATACCATGCATGTCCTTTTAGGTCTGAGTTACCTCACTCAAGAAGAAAGCAATCAAAAGTGGGGAAGGAGGGAGAGACCTGGGAGGGTACGTGGATGGTGTTATTCAGTGGGAAGGAGAGGGGAACCTGTTCTGTTTTGGGGTGAAGAAAAAGAACTGAAGCCCTGAGGACCAGCAGAAAGCATGGAAACAGGCAACCTCAGGAAATAGGAGTTTGGGGGCACCCTCCAGAAGGAACCAGAGACCTGGGAGGTCAGAGACTCTCAGGACTCAAAGGGAGGGACCTTCGATGAAATGCCAGACAGTAGGGAGAGGGAACTTATAGAGCCCACCTCCAACAGGAAGACAGCATCAAGTGAGGGATGGGGTTGCCATCCCACAGTCACATCTCTGACCCATAATTGCTCCTGTCTGAAAGAATTACAGGGATGGAAATGGAGGGGAGCCTGAGAAAAAGAAGGTCCAGCAACAGGTCCAAAGTGGGATCCAGCTCAAGGGGAGGTCCCAAGGCCTGACACTATTACTGAGGCTATGTATGGAATGCTCACCAAAAGGGATCTATCATGACTGTTCCCCGAAAGACAGCTGAAAGAGTCAGAGGCAGATAATTGCACTCAACCAATGGACAATAGCTGACCCCTATTGTTGAATTAGGGAAGGCTGAAAGAAGCTGAGGAGAAGGGCGATCCTGTAGGAGGACCAGCAGTCTCAGTTAATTTGGACCCCCGAGATCTATCAAACAGATATCAGCATATACCATATCACCATACAGCATACACCAGCTGATATGAGGCCCCCAACACACATACAGCAGAGGACCTCTGGGTCTGTGTTCATTCAGAGATGATGCACCTAACTCTCAAGAGTCTGGAGGCCCCAGGGAGTTTAGAGGTCAGGTGGGTTGGTGGGTGGGGGCATCCATGTGCAGACAGGGGGGTGGAGGTGTGGGATGTGGAGCAGTCGGAGGGTGGAGGGTGGGTGGGGAATGGAATATGAAGTGTAAAAAAATAAATTAATCTTAAAAAAGTTTAAAAAAAAAAAAGCTATTGGTCTGAAGCCTCAGGGCCAGGGTTTGGGCTGAAGACTGAAGGACAGAGCTGTGACAGAAGTAGTGAAGCCATTCACAGTCGGCCTCCTTCCTTACCTCTATCTGAAGTAAACCATTGACTCCTAATCATCTGTAGCTTAAGGTTAAAGTGGGGCTTTTAAATGGACACTGAGTACCAGGTAAAGAAACTTGGGGCATTGATGTTAAAAAGCAGACATGCCAATAATTAATAACACACTAACCTGAATTAAATTCAGTGAGTGCCAGTTATAACATCTGATTATTTCCTGATTTTTCAGAAGAAAGGGGATAAGCATGCAAATAGGAAGAAAAAAAAAACACAAAAAAGAAGAAACTGGTGTCTGTATGTGTATAAATTATATGAGTTTCAGGTTAGAAAGTACATTTTTAAATATCCATGTAACTGTGCATATTAATGCATACATATGCATATAAATATCATAGCTGTCGCTATATATATTTATATTAGGTATTTAAAAACTTTCCCTTGGTCCAAAGGATATATATACCCAGTAAGCAGAAGCAAACCCAGCAAGCGGTAATTAAATTTAACAAACTGATTATACTATCTTATTTTATTGTGGCTTTAGAGCTTTAAAAGTCTCTCCCCGTAAGCACTACAATTAAATGAGTCTGTCATTTCTGAACTCAGATAAGGAAACCAAAATGTAGACAGTAAAGCAATTTGCCTATGGTGGAGGGAGCGAGGGGTCTAGCAGAACCCGCACTGAGATTCAAGAATAGAATTTTAGTTTGGCCTTGGTTCCCATTTTCTTCCCAGAGAATGTCTGCTCCTTCTACCTCACCACACACAAAACAATGTGCCTAGCAACTTTTGATGGCTTTCGTTATGTGCGTAAAAACAATGAATCTATATTATCAAATTATCAAAATGGTGAGTTGAAGACCTACAGGAAATCCTGCCTTTTCTTTTGAGAAAATAATAGCATCTAGGTTACTAGTCTGTTGGGCCTAGACTTGATAATTATCAAAAATTACAAAGGAATACCAAGATTTCCATATTTTAAATGTTGACTATTAATCCCACAAGGTTATGATTTTGTGATTAAAATTATGTATCTTTTGAAGTTTGAGAAACATAACAGGTCCAATTATAAAGCCGATATGCATAATTTCAGTGGCTAAGTTAGGGGTTTGCAACTCAAAAAAGGCACAAGTGTTTGCAGTGTTTGTTTTTTGTCCTCCACTGATGACATTGCTATTAAGTGGGTCAGTGGCTTTAATCTTCTTTGGTCTCTTTTACCAAGATGGGAAATGGGACCACAAAAGGCCAAATGAGTTCTCTAAGGACGACTGCAAGGCTGCAACTTGAAAGCTTCATTCTGAACTGTGGTGACAAACACTGTACTGGAAAAATGGAGAACCCCATAGGTCCATTGAACTTAGGCCAGACTTCCTGTCCACGTAACCAACAGAACTGTTGCCCATATATATCAGATCCTTTCCCACACTTCTGTTTCCTCAACTACTGCATGAATTTCCTTTGATCTGCTCCATTTTTTTTCTCTTCCTGCTTTTCATCTCTTGCAGTTAGGATCTGGGCCTCTATTTCAGTTTCCAGAGTTAAGACGGGCTTTAAAAATACTCTTTGAAATAACTGTGTGATTTATTGAATAAGTGAATAGATGGATTATCACACAAGATAACAAAATGCTTGTAAATGATGGTAAGTTCTTTCTCTGCTGGTGAAATGAGCCCATTCAAGCTAGATTAAAATATATATAAACACGGGTTTATTGGGAAATTGCTCATAGGCGGGCCAGTTCACTGTACTCAAGGAATGAGGCCAGGGAATTCTCCAAGTGAAGGGAGACAGAAGGGATGAAAAGAAAGAGAGAAATAACACTCCCAGAAAGAGGGAAAGAAGAGAGAAGGAAAAGGGGACAGAGAGACCAAAATGCCTAGATTATACAGGGAAGAGTTTCAAGAAGAAGGGTAGTGAAACCCATGGGATAGAAAGTTCAGGGTTGGGGTGGGGTATGTCAAGTCCCTGGGGACTGAGGGATGCTGGGAGAAACTGGAGGTCAGGTATGCTTTGGTATATAAAATATGCACCTCAGCGGATGTTTCAGGATCTGAAATCCAACAAACTTAGTTGGACATAATTTTCTCAGAAAAGGAGAAGCTACTCTCACCCTCCCTGTAATGAACTCTATAGGGAGGTCCTGTAGGAAAAGTACCAGAATGCAGCTTCAAAAGCCAGGAAAGTAGACAGCAACGGAGTTTAGTGTGTTGATTTTACCAGACATCGTTTCCATAGCCATGAAACTAAATTGTGGTGTGTGATGTCATGAATCTTACCAGTTTGAAGACTCAAATGCTCATGTGATTCTATAGGCCATCAGGGATGTGCAATGACCGATCTTTACATGCCTTTAGTATTCTCTCTCTCTCTCTCTCTCTCTCTCTCTCTCTCTCTCTCTCTCTCTCTCTCTCCAAAAGGATATTCACCCGAAGTGGTACATTTATTTCTCAGACTCCCACACAGCTGCAATTAGTTAACAAAAAGACCCCAAACCAAGCAGTGACATACTCTTGTAAAGTGTTCACAAGCAATTCATCCACCGTTAAAAGTAGAAAGCATGCAGTTGCTTATAAAGGGACACTGGCAGGGATTGCATAGTCTTCTATGAAGTGCAGAGGGGCGAAAAGATATTACATCATTATCAAAGCTAGATATTTTCCTTCAGATAATGACCAATGAGAGAGCCTTCTTTGGTTTTTGCATGTGGAAGTCTTTTGGGCAACAATGGAAACTTTGCATGAGAAACTGAACATAGCATGTTGCTTTCGATTACTTATTTATTTGGTTTATTAAATCTACCTTTGCCTCTAGAGACATGAGCATAAATGTAAAAACAAAAAATATGCATAAATTGTAGCCTCTTTCCCAACCTCACAGTTGGGATTCTCCATATCAATCAGACAAAACCCTGACTTCAACCCAGGAAAGTTACATTCTCATTTTGTCCTGCTAAACAGAATTATGTTTGTTAACACATTTTCCCCCTCAGATCACTCTCCAGAATGCCTCAGGTTTTCTAGGGTTTATTTTGTTTTTCTAATTCCTTTCTGCTTCCAAGGGTCGATTGTACTGAAAAATGAGGAAGAGTTGATGGGAGGATTTCTTCTTGTTCCCCTCCTCCTCCTCCTCCTCTTCTTTTCATCAAAACACAGTTCTTGAATGCATTTTCCTTGGGAAAGAATGACCCACAACAAACAGTAGTGGAAAAGAGAAACTGGATGGCATCCTTTTAATACGTATTCAGATTATTATTGATGATGATATTTGTCTTGCTCTGCCCAAGTGCTAAAACAAAAGTTAGTTTTCCCAGTTCTTACGTCTAGTTGCGATACTTTAGACAATAGCCAGCTTCTTTTGTGTGTGACCTGTGAAGTCACATGGTGCTTGGTGTGCATAAGAATCACCATATCTAGGCTTGGTTTTGTGCTATGCTGTTACCACACTGAAATTCTGTACTTTTGGAGTAGAAGACTCCACCTTCCACTTTGCCCTGGGCCCCACAAGTCATACATGTTTAGGCATATTATCTAATTAAGTAATTCCGTTAGCTCATAGATGTCAATTATATTTCTCCACCATTGATAATTAAAAGAAAAAAGCAGTAGTAACTGCCATTCAATGAGCCGTAGCCAACTCTGATCTGTATAACAGACTGTGTTCTTGGTGTAAAATCAAAATGAGACCTGGGAGCATTCTTTTAATTAATGAACTAATTAGTTAGTTAGTTAGTTAATTTACCTTACATCCCCATCATAGCTTCCCCTCCCTCCTTTCCTCCCAGTTGCTCCATCTCACCTACCCCCATTCCATCTCAACTCCCTTTCTCCTCAGAATAGAAGCGGACTCCAAAGGAGTCAACACTAAGATCAACTTGGGACCTCATGAAACTGAAAATCTTCTGGAAGGCAAAAGACAAAAATGGCAGCCTATAGAACTGGGATAAGATTTTGACCAACTCCACGTCTGACAGAAGAATGACATGCAGAATTTATAAATAACTCAAGAAACTAGACTAAATAACCCTATTAAAAATGAGATACATATTCAGGAAATCTTGACAGAGGAATCACTAATGACTGAGAAGCACTTAAAGAAATGTTCAAAAACCTTATGAGTCATGAGGGAAATGAAAATCAGAACAACTCCATCTTATATCCATCAGAATAGTTAAGATCAAAACTCAGTCAGCAGCTCATGCTGGTGAAGATGTGGAGCAAGGGGAACAATCTTCCATTGCATAGGAATGTAAACTTACACGTATAACAACTTTGGAAATCAATTTGGCAATTTCTCTGAAAATTGGTAATAGATCTACCTCAAGACTCAGCTATACCTTCCTGGGCATATACACAAGAAGCTCTACCATATGACAAGGACACATGCTCCACTATGTTCACAGCAGCTTTATTCATAATAGCCAGAAAATGGAAACAGCCTAGATGTCCCTCAACTGAAGAGTGGATAAAAAACTGTAGTACATTTTTATACAGTGGACTATTACTCAGTATTACTCATCATAAACAATCTGTTGTCTGTCTGTGGATCCTGCTCCCTTAACTGAGCTGCCTTGTCTGGCCTCAGTGGGAGAGGATACATTTAGTCCTGCAGTGATTTGATGTGCTAAGTGGGGAATACCCAGACTGGGGTACTTCTACTTCTCAGAGGAGAAGGGGACAGGAGAATAAGATAAATATCTGTGTGAGATGGCACTGGAAGGAAAGGGGGGTGATATTGGGATGTAAAGTTAATTTATTAATAAATTAATTAAAAATGACATCATAAAATTTTCATGCAAATGAGTGGAACTAGAAAAGATCACCCTGAATGAACTAACCAAGACCTAAAAACTACAAATATGATATGTACTCACTTATAAGTAGATATTAGCCATTCTATAATCCACAGACCCAAAGAAGCTAAGTAGCAAGGAAGGTACAAGGGGAGAAGTTTGAATATCACTGAGAAGAAGAGATAGATTAGGCATCAGTGTGGATGGAGGGAAGGACTACATAGGGAGGAGTGGGGATGGGAACAGGAGGGATAAGGTCCAGGAAGGATGGAGGGAGAGAGTATGGGAAGAGACAACTGGACTGGTAGGGGCTGAGGAGCATCTCTGGGGCCAGCTACAAATGTAGGACAATGGAAACTCCCATGAATCTATGAGAGTCACCCTAGCTAAGACTCCTAGAAATGGGGGACATGAAGCCTGAACCAGTCATCTCTCCTGTAACCAGGCAAGACTTTCAATGGAAAGACTGGAATGCCAATCCAGCCACAAGAACTTAGAACCACAATATGTCCTGCCTATAAGATTTGCAGGGGTAAAAGATGGAACAAAATTTGAGGAAAGTGCCAACCAGTAACTGGTCCAACTTAACATGCATGCCATGAGAGAGAGCGCACCCACTGACACTATTAATTATATTCTGCTATAATTGCAGACAGAAGCCTAGAATAACGATCATCAGAGAGATTTCACCCAACAACTGATTTACACTGATACAGGGAGCCATAACCAAAAAGCTAGTGGAGTTTGGGGAATCCTGTCCAAGAGGGAGAGGTAGGATTGGAGGAGTCAAGGACTCCACAAGAAAACATACAGAATCAACTAATCTGAGCCCACACAGGCCTACAGAGATGGAACTGCCAAGTGTAGAGCATGATGATGAACCTAGGACCTCTGCCCATCAGTAAAAGCTGGACAGCTAATTCTTAATGTGTGACTCCTAAAGGGGGAGGAGGCATTGTATCTGACTACACTGCCTACCTTTGGATCCCTTCCCCCTAACTGGGTTGCCTTGCCTAGCCTTGACAGATGATGTGCTTAGTCTTGCCACAACTTGATATGCCAAAACTGGTTGGCATCTTTCATTCATTTTTAAAGGTAAGAACTCTGATCCTTAAGGAGTTTAAATATTTTGCCTAAAATAAATAGTTGAGGCAGATTTTAGACCCATGCTTTCTTATTTGAAGGACTATACTCTTTCCTATATACTGAGTCTTGGTTTAAATTCATGTTGGGGAATGAGTTTACAGAGGATAGCATGTTGTACCTCTACTCCATGGGAAGTTTTGGAAGATTTGAATAAGCCTTATTAGACAATATTTAAAACATAGAAACATCCATTGCTTTTATATTTTAGAATGTATGCTTGATAAACATGAAAGGATTTCTTAAGTCATGGTAAGATAAGATACCTCAAAGTTTCAGTAGAGTGGGTTACTTCTTTAATGCTGATTTTGATTTCTTCCAATTATAAATGTAAACTTATTTGGTACTGGGGGTGGTGTGTGTGTGTGTGTGTGTGTGTGTGTGTGTGTGTGTGCTTTTCTAGTGAATGAGAGCATGATTTAATGAATGAAAGTCCATCTTATTTACTATTGAAGAATATAGCCTTTCCTCATTAAGGCCTTAAGAACTTAGAAGGCTGATGGTGCTATATGCTTGGAGTCTCAGCATTGTAAAGGCTCAGTAGCCATTCACTCTAGTTTATTTGGTGATCTCAAAGCCAATTTGTGATCCTGTCTAAAAACAAGAGTGATGTCTCTCCTTTTGTTTTTATGAATATGGAACCCAAAACTACTGAAAGACTTCTTTTGGGGGTCGAGATGGTAGAGGTTTCAGCAAAATTCAAGCTATGAAGAAGACATGAGCTGCTTATCTCTGAAAACAATAAAATAACAAATTAATAGGATATGTGGGAAAGAAGGACCAATTGCTATCATTTGAGGCCAAAAATCTCACCCTGTTTCTTCCATTCATCATTTTTACCAGGGACAAGAGCTAGACAAGTTTTGACAAATTCCCCAGTTCTGGAGAACTACATGATCTATCTACATGCCAGACAGTTGAAGCAGAGTTTTCATATATGTCACAAAATGCAAATTTATTTGAAAATTATTGAAGAAACTGGCTTTTATTATAAACTTTCTCATTCAACCAACACATGGGCTATTTAATAATGGAAAATCCCATTTATCTTTTCCTTAAAAATGGGTTCCAGTTACATAAAGGGCATGATAGAGGTGAGAGAGAATGGAATGTGATGTTTCTTACAAGGGCATAGCTGTCAGTCTGCCTGGAATGAATTCTCACCCACTTCTTAGCCACAAGCACTTCCACAAGTTCGTTTGCTTGTTCACCCCTCCTCCCTCTCACCCCCTTGCTATCTAGTGAATGACAATATTATCCATCTCATAGGTTCATAATGAGGGTTTTATCCACAAGTATATTTCAAGTATTTAGATGAATTCCTGGTTCATGACAAAAGTGAAATCAAAGTTAATATAATTTCTGTTCTACCTTCTAAGGCGGTTTTGTGAGCTTTGTCTGTACATTGACCAAGTCTGACAAACTCATCTCTGATATTCCAGAAAGCTTATGAAGCAACCTTCTCTCATGACCATGGGAAAGCATCCTTGACAAGAGCTTTACCATGAATACATGGTTAGATTCCATTTGGGCTTTGGGATTTGAGTGACAATGTCACCACAAGAATCATCAGGAGACACTGTGATGCTTTGAACTGCCACTTGATGATTCTCTTCTGGATTCTTCCCTTCCTCAGCATCGTAGCCACATCTTCAGCCAGGCCTTTCTTCCTGCCCTCAAATCCCCAAATGCACACTGCTTGAGTGAACTTCATGACAAGTGTGGGACTGTGGCCGTTAAGAACCAGAAATATGGGCAGACACAATCTGGGGGTCACAGTTGTAAAGAGAAGGCTGATTTGCCCATGGAAGCCATTCAAAGGGTTCCAGAGCCTATCCACAAAGGCTGTCACATTGCTACACCACATTAAACACAGGCCAATGCAATACTGATGTGTTTCGTAACTTCAGAAATAACAAAAAACCTTAAATGCTTCCAGGCTTTTAGTTTCCTTTGTAACCATTGTTAACTGACTCTTCAATGCAAAATGAAAAGCTAGACTTCAGTCTTACTCATCCCTCTAACCTCTAATCCCCCTCCCCTAGTTCTCCTCCAACACCCCCTTTAGACAAACAGCCTAGTCTCTTCATAGCTTCATTTTGGAGTGGAGAAGTCATTCTTCCTGAAGGAAGCTTCACCTACTGTGATGAGATCTGTCACTGTGGTCAGCCTTTAGAGCAAGCCTACAGGAAGGTCCAGTCGTGATTGGAGCAGTGGGAATGCTTTTTTCAGGGAAGTACTTAGAGTCTTTGCACGTTTCACTGTTCCTTGTATCTCTAGTAGTCAAGAGCATGATTAAAGAGGTCATGATTTTTTTTTTGTCATAGTTTCTTTCCCATTGCTGTGATAAAACATTCTACAAACAAAGAATTCGAGGGAGAGAGGTTTATTTCAGCTCCCAGTACAAGGTAAGATCTACAGCAAGAAGTCACAGTGGCAAGGGGCAGACACAACTGGTCACATTGCTTTCATAATCAGGAACAGAGAGCACTGAATGTTGGTGCTGCTTGGCCCACTGTCTCCATCTCCATAGTTCAGGATTCCAGCCCATAAATGGCTCTACTAACAGTGATCAGGTCTTCCACCTCAGCTAAAGCAAATCACGATACTCCGTCACAAACATGCCCAGCGGCCCATCTCTCAGAGGCTGTAGATTGTGTCAAGTTGGCAAGTAACACATGAAAAAGTCTACACTCTTTACTTCAAAGGAATGCTTTTTTAAGGAAATAAATTATTGCCATTATTAGACCACAAACTTGTAGTAAGACTGGTGATAGCCCCTAGGGGAGAAGCTACTACCATTACTTTGCTAAATGGACATAATATTAAATGAACACCTAAAGACTTGTTTTATACATAGCATATCAGTCAACCCCAATCAAGAAGCTTCTTTTTGTGGTGTATGGTAATTAATACAGAAACCCACAAATGATGAAGATGCAGAGAATAAAAGATTGGCTCTAAGTGAACCTCTACATCAAGGTGTTATGTCCCAAGGTTCAGGGATTGTCTTAGAAGAGAATTAGAAACAATTTAAGAGCTATAGGTGGTGGATGATTAAAAGAAAACTGATTTTGGACACATTTGGGTAGTTACTTATGTGATTCACTGCAGTGGAGGCAGTATACAAAAGACCTGCAGAGGCTTGGGCCAGACAAAATTCCATCATGGAGAGGAGATTTGAACATGAAGTTCTGCCTCTAGTCAAGAAGCTTTTCAGAATCGACAGCTGCTGGGAAATAGGAAGTTAGTTTTCTTCAAGTGCATGGCGCCTAGTAGGTCTGCTGCATTCCAGAAAATGCCTACACAATCAAGAGCATATGGGTTCTGAAAAATGCTCTAGAAGGTTTAATGATTCCCATCCTTGGGAATCCTTATGTTTCCTTCTGAAGGAGGATATGAGGGCTATATATATCAGAATTATGAAGGAAAAATGATAGTAATTACTTAGGTTGCTGCATTTAAGATGATAAAGAAATAGGATAAAATAGATAAATTGGTTTAGAATTCAAATTCAGCTAATATTAAGTTGTATGATCTTAGAGAGAAAACTTACTTTTCTAAATCCATTTTTTGGTCTGTTATGCAGGCATGGTTTCCATAAGTACTTTGAAAGAATGATGCAATCCTATATGTAACTCATCTAGTGCAAATTTTATTTGTCATAGTCAGTGGCTTGCAGCTCTCATTACCCTGATTATGTTTCCACAAATAAACACTGCAATATATTTAATAATAAGTAGAGGTTGTCAAGGACTCTGTGTGCTACTTGTATTTGTCTTATAAATAATTAAAATGCAATTGCATGATATATATAACATTTTCTTGGCTGTCATTGGAATTGCCAGAAATTCAACAAATATTTGTTCAGCTGAAATTGTTGACAATTTCAAGTATCTACGTAAGGTAGAAAATGACGATTTTCATTTAATGAGGACAGCTTCAAGCGTCAAGCCAGTATAGTGTTCTTTAGTGGTATGGTCAAAGTTATAGAGGTGAGAACATAAGGTTTTTATTTTCATCAGAGAAATGTGTGTGTGTGTGTGTGCGTGCGTGCATGTGTGCACGTGAGCACACATGAGTGCATGTATGTGAGCACATGCACAAAATTATAAAGGTTGTGAAGGATATTTATTTATTACAAGTTTGGTTGAGTTATGGCTAGTCCCTCTGAGCTAGACCATTTGTGAGAGTCACAAAATGAGTTTTAAAAAGAATGTGGAAACAACAGAGCTTGTTCTGCTTAGCCTGCAAGATAGACATCCAGTCCCCTTAAGTAGTACTGTTAGGGGCAAGAAGATAAATTCTGGGAAGCCAATGTCTTCTGTTATTGTAGAGCACTCTAGGGCTGACCCTCATATTCCAGTATTAAATTAGTTAGTTAAGGCTGAACCTACACAATACCAATGGTATTAGTCATGTCTGCTGGGGCATCCAATACCAGATGTCACTTTTCTGATCTTTCAGGCTCAGCCTTCACTGATTTTTGGCACATTAGATTTAGCATCTGACTACAATTTAAGTTGTAACAATGCAATCAGCATGCCTCTCCCTCTCCCCCTCATGTTTTATTCCTCTTTCTCTCCTTCTATTTTGGGAGCTGAAGCTATGAAGCCTCTCTGCTCCCTAATCTGAGAAGTTAAAGATGATTTTTCTAGGCACCCTTCCCCCATCTTTTACAGGTAATCAGAGAGCCTGTTCCCTCTTGCCTTACCAAATGTTCTTTTCTAAGATTTACGGCAACCTTGGTAATGATTGCTCTCCAGTGGAAACAAATAATTTGTTAGGTGAGTAGCAATGAGTTCTGAACCCATTCACTTTCCCACCTGTGCCTCTTCTGGGAGGTAAGCACTGATCAATAAATAGATATAGATAGATAGATAGATAGATAGATAGATAGATAGATAGATAGATAGATAGATAGATGTGCTGGTGTATTTTACTTATGTTCAAGATTGACTTAAAGTATGATAACTGGGAATACATCTGTATGCTTTACTTTAAAATTGAGTCTAATATGTAAGTAAGAAAGGAGCATAAATCTAGGTCTACTACTACAGTTACTAATCATTAAGCAATAATATAATACTGAAATAACTAGGGTTAGCATTCTGTTTAAATTCCACTACACAGTTACCTGGCAACAGCCAGGTAGGCTCCTCCCCACAGTCACCTGGCAACAGCCAGGTAGACCTGACCTACTATAAAAGGGGCTGCTTGCCCCCTTCTCCCTCTCCTGTTCTCTTGATCTCTTGCTTCTTTCTTGCTTTTGATCTCCCCTTCTCATTGTCTTCCGCACCCCCTCTCCACATGCTCACGACCGGCCTCTATTTCTCTATTCTCTCCTTCTCTCTGCCTCTACTACCCTAAGTCCCCTCCCCGTGCCCTGAATAAACTCTATACTATACCTTCATTTGGTTGGGCCCTCAGGGAGAAGGGATGCCTTGGCTTGGGCCTGCTGAGACATCATCCCCTTCCCTCATACCTCACCACATATCCATAGAATAGATCTCCTTTCTCTTTATCTTTTTATGAACACATCATATGGTGCTGTGACTCAGATTTCAAAACTCTGCAGGTCTGTATCCCACCCCAGCTGCCACAATAGATCCACCCTCACTAACCCAGAACTGGTAAACCCTCATGCCCCACTTGGCAGAGTAACCATCGGCATGGTCCCAGGGGAGAGTTCTTGAGCTAAGAGCTACCCTTGTGGTGCCCTGACCCTCATTCTCCAACTCCTTCCCTGGGGTGAGACGTTCCTTTTTCCTTTTGCGACAGTTTCTTTCTTGTAGCTGAGGATTCCAGGCCAGGACTGGACAAACTTCTCTCTTTGGCTCAGGAGCAATGGCTACAAGCCTTAGTCCCCAGTCTCCACGGGTCTCAGCCATGGGTCTTTCACCACCTTTGTCCCTATTTACTGGGATGTCTTGGTCTAGTTCACAGTTAACAGAAAACATTATCACTCCATGGTCCGTGGCATTTTCTCATTATCGACCTGTACCTTAGACTTTCCCCTCCCCTCTCCCTCATTTGTGACTTGCTGAAGCCACTAGTTCAACCAGTTCACCTGAAAAGCGGGTCTGGCCCCGCCCCCTACCGGGGACCCTGCTTGCTGCCACCCCTCTCTCTGCTTCTTAGCTCAGCTCCCAGGAAAAGTGGCTCTGGAGTCTCACCTTGCATCCTGCCAGAGACCCCATCTGTGAGATTTGCTTTCCCGTGTGCACAACCACGCAGCTTTGGCCCTGCCCGCCCCCTATCGGCCCCTAATAACAGTTTTCACCTTGTCTGAGAAGTCGTCATTATTACTACCATTAAATTGTTCAGTTATAACCAATTGATATAGCCCTCAATCTTGTCAGAAGTTTGCTAATTATTAAGTTTATGACAGACAGAATTCCTGAAGCCTCCAACAGTTATCCCATGGGGTCTCAGAAGATGTGGCCACAACTACAAGGACCTGCCTAGATTTTGATATGATAATCACTGAAAAACACAGTGGACAAAGCTGGATACCGTGAGTCCAATGACGTAGCTAAATCAAGGTAAGTCATTTCTCATGTCATGCCTATCCATTCCACAGAGAAAAAACCTTGTGTCTTCTGTACTTGAAAGCCAGACTGCCTCCACCCAAGTTGCCATGGAGACCACAGGAATTGTTGGCTAGTGGACTCTGTCATTTTTCAAAATAATACGTAACTGCTAGATTTTTGTTTATTCTTTCTCAGACTTCTGACTACATTGACAGCTAAGGTAACAGCTAGAAAAAGTTTCACAGATGTAATCTGTTACTTCCTTACCATTGATTAAATGCTTCATATTTTCTCTTCTTGCTATGCCACTGTCCTAACATTATCTGAGTTCCTATAATTTGCCCAACTCTAATAAAACATTCCTCTATACGATCCAACTTTTTAATCTTGCTCCACAAAAGGCTCATCTTAAAGACTGTTCATACTGCTAAATCACGTTATCTCTTTTGTAAACGTATAAGCTACAAGAAACCCACTCAGATCTACAACCTTTCATGAACCAAATAGACTCCACCCAGATAAGTGTATCTGCCCAAAGTTCCCACTTACCACCTATTTATTCCAGAGGTGAGATTCCTCTGGGTTTCAAATCTACATCTTAATAAACAAATTTTCCTTCTCCCAAACATGTTTAATCTCATTTTCTACCTACACTAATGTATTTCAACATATTGTCAAATCCAGGTGCTTACTAAACTAAGACAACTCCGGAGCAGCAACCTTCAGATGCTCCAATCTCCTCTAAGGCACAGACCTTCTACTGGGCCTACCCCCTCTGTCCTACCCTCTGATTGCTGCACAGACCCTGGACATCATGAAACAGCCAACTCTCCTAAGACTGGACATACACCCCCATACCCATTCTTCTAGGTTCCCCAGAGACCCTTCACCCCAACGCCAGCATGAAGCAGCCAGATATCACAAAGACCCTATTCCTGTTTCACCATTGCCTTTTTTGCCTTTTTTGTTTTTTAATTAAACCGAAACAGGGGAGTGGAGAGAGGAGGAAGGAAATAGGGAAGGGAGGGGGAAAGGGAAGAGCCCAAGAGAGCAAGAGAGAAACAAGAGAACAAGAGATAGAGGAGGGGGCAAGCAGCCCCTTTTATAGTGGGTCAGGCTTACCTGGCTGTTACCAGGAAACTGGGGAGGAACATACCTGGCTGTTGACAGGTAACTCTGGGGTGAAGTTTAGACAGAACGCTAACATTCACAGCACCATATGATGTGTTTATAAAGATAAAGAGAAAAAGAATATGTTCTATGGGGGTGTGGTGAGGTATGGGGGGAGGGGGTGTCTCAGCGGGCCCATGCCGAGGAGACATCCCTTCCCCCTGAGGTACCAGCTAAACGGTGCTATAGTATAGAATAGAGTTTATTTAGGGCATTGGGAGGGGAATTAAGAGGGTAGTGGAGGCAGAGAAAGGGGGAGAGAGAGGAGAGAGAGAGAGAGAGAGAGAGAGAGAGAGAGAGAGAGAGAGAGAAGAAGGAGGAGGAGGAGGA
>NC_034610.1:52321592-52330525 GCF_900095145.1 Mus pahari | reverse complement strand
GGGGAGGGGAGGGGAGGGGAGGAAAGGCAGAGGCTGGCTATGAACACGTGGAGAGAGTGGGAAGAAAATGGGGAAGGGAGGGGAGAAGGACAGAGCCCAAGAGGGCAAGAGAGAAGCAAGAGGGAACCAAGAGGAAGAGAGAGAGGAGGGGGAAAGCAGCTCCTTTTATAGTGGGCTGGAGTTTAGACAGCATGCTAACAACTAGAATCATGCCCAGAAGTCTGCAAAGTTTGGGTGTGGACAGTTCTCTAAAGATCCTACGCTAGTCTGTAGAGCAGCTGTTCTCAACCTGGAAATTGAGACCTCACATGGGGGTTGTACATCAGATATCCTGCATATCGGATATTTAAAGTATGATGTATAACACTAGCAAAATTAGTTATGAAGTAGCAGTGAACTGTATGAAAGTGTCCAGTGTTAGAAGGTAGAGAATCACTGCTCTAGACAGAAGGTGGTTCCAAGATCTCTTCCTCTCTCCCTATCTCTAGCCCTCTCCCCTTTCCCCTATCTCCATTTCTTTGTCTTCTCCCTCTCTTATTTTTCCTCTTTCCACCTACCCCTGACTGCAGAAGCATTCAGAGTGATACATAGTGTTTTTTTTTTTTTAATCGTTTCTTACTATACTGACAACACAAACCTACTAGTTTTTTGAATTGTCCCTTTATGGACTTTGTGTGCATTTGGAATACTATAGCCACTGTTCAAAAGTCACATCCATTGCCAAGCTCAAGGTTCCTCCCTGAATTCTGTTTCTAGATCCCGTGCATTTTAGAAGCTCTAGATCAAGACACAGTACTCTGCTATTCTGTCTCCAGATGACCTAGATCAGGGAGTGTGAAGCCTCTGCAGTGTCCACCAGGAGGGCTAAGAAAAAGTCTAAGAGAAACAGGGCTTCGCTTCAGATCTTTCTCATCTGAAGAACTTTTTGTTTTATGTGTTTTCTCTTTAGATTTTAGAGTTAAAAAAAAGTTTCTTTGGCTACAGTAAGTGTTTTATTAGCAAACAGTATGAGACAAATACATGCCTTTCAGCATCTATCAAAATCTCCAGAACAGACCCAGAACCTGCTAAATAACAAGTAGCTAAAGACAAGGAAATAAAAACCTTAGCAATGATGCCTACCCTTTAGTGTCTAATTGTCCCAATGAACTCCCGACTTTCTGTTTATTCCATTTGCAAAGTTGGTCCATTGTATCTTGCAAAGTCCTTAGTTTCCCTGTTCCTCTTTGGGAGCTCCATCTCCCTTGTCTGAGAAACCATCTACCTTTAGTTTTTCCAGTAGGGAGCCTCCTTTAATCTGAAGGTTTCTGGGTGCCCTGTTCTGTTTCTTCACCTGACCACCCTCCAGTTTCAGAGATGTCTGTTTGAAATCTCTGCAAGACCTAAGTGGAACTTTCAGATAGGGTTAGGTGAGAAGGGTTCAATAGCATGATTGCTTGTGACCATATGATCAGAACACAAGAATCCACAGGAACAACATACTACCCAGAGTTAGTTGCTTACCAGTGCTGCTACATGACTGGTTGGGGAGGGAGCTATTTATTCATTGAAGGATCCTAGAAAACAATGTAAAGAAGGAATTCTGACAGGAACTCTGATGTATGAGAAACTCTCAGAATCTTTTGGAAGTCAGCAGGGAGACAGATGAAGAAATAAATAAATAAATAAGTAAATAAATAAATTGTCCAAACCCCCCCCCACACACACACCCATCTTTTAGGACCTAATACAAGCTGAAGGACAAGAGAGTAAAACAGACTTAAAAAACACAGAAAGGGTTTGAAGGAGTGAATTAAACTGATCTGATATGTTGTTTATAATTTCTCACCCCATCTAATAGTCCCAGCAACATCTGCTCCCGTTAGAATAAGAACCTATGTAAAATACTTTAGCTGACACCAGAACAAAAAGAAACAATTGATAATCAAATATTCCTACCAACTAGGAATTTCAATAACAAAGAAACCTAAAACTACCCATGTTTAGTGAAAACATCAGAAAGATTGCTAAGTAAAAATCAGAGAACTGCTGGGGTTGGAACCCACTGAAAAGCAAGACGCTTTCCTAATCTCTGGGCAGGCATGTGGGATTTTAATGTGGAGAAGTTCCAGATCCTCACATCTCTCTGCCAAGTAGTAAGCTCTCAGACATGCAGCTTTGGTGGTTTTGCCATTTTACACACCTGAAGCTTCACAGTCTTCTAATCTGGAAAGCTTACCGCAGCCTCCTGGAACCGCCACTCAAGCCTCATGGCATCATCTTCCCAAACACTTGAAGTCTGTAGTCACCTAAGAAAACATATTTTACATCTAGTCTTCTTGAGAGGATGGCAGATAGAGCAATCAGCCAGTTTCACAGTTTGCAGGTAAAGTAGCATCATGGTTTAATAGATTTAAGATGACATAGCCATTGTTTTCCAGGCAGTGCTGGGGAAGGAAGCCGAATTTATTTTCAAAATGTCTAACTCTAGAGGAAAATGAATCTGACCGTTCCATCAGAATTCCATCTAATGCAGTGTCTCTTAGGAACAGCAACATTCCACCGAATGTCCGGGCAGGGTGTGCCAGCTAGAATAAAAGACAGTGGACCTCAGGTGCTTCGATTCCGAAGTTTCATTTTAGTGACTGTAATCACACTACCCAGCATACAAGTAGCAAAATTTATTATTTGGTCAGGCTGATCAGCTCTTCTACCCTTCTACTATTCTTCCTAATAAATAAAATGGTTTCCTTATTACATACACACACTACATATAGTCATATATATGTATACATGTACATGTACATATGCATATATATGTACATAGAGCAAATGTTATAAAATAATATGTATGCAAATGTACACTATTTTAATAAATCCTCAACCTCTATTTTTCCTTCAGAAACAATATCTAAGATATAAGAAAGCATTGTCATTTAATAATGTAGCTGTGGTAAATTTAAAAAAATACAATAAATACCCTAAGTAGTCTAAATACTGAAATAATCAGAGAAGAAATTAGATATAGCAGTTCTCAATATGTGTGTCATGACCCCTTGTGGGGTGTCAAATGATCCTTTCCCAGGGGTTGCCTCTGGGCCATCGGAAGAAACAGACATTTACATTGTTATTCATAACATTAGCAAAATTACAGTTATAAAGTAGCAACAAAAATAGTTTGATGGTTGAGGTTCCCACAGAATAGGGGACTTTATTAAAGGGTCACAGCATTAGGGAGATTGAGAACCACTGAAACAGGAGAACCATCACCAATTTAAAGGATCTCTAGAAAGAGGTACATACAAGGGTAAAGAACTGGGTAGTTGGAGCTGTTAGAGGATTTTAATGACGTGAATAACCAGTGGAAATATTACCATGAGCAAGGCTGTGTCACACACACACATACACACACACGAGCATTGCTGTATGATGGCAGCAGACAAAGTCAGTGGGAGAATGGGCAACTGCACCTATGCCAGTCTACAAGCTTCATCCCAGATGAAGCCAAGCAAAGACTCCTGGCCCCAGCTTACTGTGACATATGAAATGGTGTTAAGGAAAAATCCCCAAAGAGAATCGAAAAGGGGCCATAACACTAAAGAATTAAAGCTGAGATTTTGTAATTTGATAAAACAGTACAGCCTAGTAATCCAAGCATTTCATGAATCTTAAGTAGATTAATTCCCAAAGAAACAGTATCTAAGTATACAATTTCAAAACTGCTGTAAATTCAACATAAAATTTCAAAAGCAGACAGAAAAAGAAGTCTTAATACATTAGAAAGAAAGAAAGAAAGAAAGAAAGAAAGAAAGAAAGAAAGAAAGAAAGAAAGAAAGAAAGAAAGAATAAATAACGACATCCATTCCATCAGGTACCATAGATGCCAAGTTCTTCTATATTTAAAGAGACAGCTGTCAGTTGTGTAGTCATTGAAAGCACTTCTCAGAAATGCTAGTAAAGTAAAAGCTATCTTAGATCAACTAAGGCTAAGAGGTGTTGCCGCCAGCATATCTACACTACAATACAGCCATGAGGTATTCTCAGGTGAAAGAAAATGGCCATGGAGGTAAACTAGAAGTTATGGAAGCAATAAAGACCACAGTAAATAATGTAAGGCTAAAGACAGACACAGTAAATAATGTAAGGCTAAAGACACACACACACACACACACACACACACACACACACACACACATATGTTACTTTAATTCAGTCAGCATTTTAAAGCAACAGATATTGCTTCAAAGTGTTGACTGAATTAAAATAGTAACAATAGCAATAATAATATATTGTAGAGTTTATTAAAATAGTAACAATAGCAACAATAATATACTGTAGAGTTTATGACACATATAGTGATAAATAGCTGATAATCACACCAAAATGGCAAAAAAAAAAAAAAAAGCATATAAAAATGATATAGAGGGATGCCAGGCATGGTGGCACATGCCTTTAATCCCAGCACTTAGGAGGCAGAGGCAGGCGGATTTCTGAGTTTGAGGCCAACCTGGTCTACAGAGTGAGTTCCAGGACAGCCAGGGCTATACAGAGAAACCCTGTCTCAAAAAAACAAAAAACAAAAAACAAAAAACAAAAAACAAAAAACAAAAAACAAAAAACAAAAAACAAAAAACAAAAAACAAAACGCAAAACGCAAAACGCAAAACACAAAACAAAACAAAGCAAAACAAAAAGAAGAAGAAGCAGCAACAAACGATTCCCTACTAAATTCAAGCAAAATAGTCTCAACAGGAATTTTGCAAAAAATGAATAGAGCAGTTAGTAATAGTAATATACATTTAATTTAAAAGGTAATATTTAAAATAATAAGGTTTAGCACATGAATTTATAATCCCCAGAACAGACTTTAATAGAACATGAGGCATAACAAAACAAACAAACAAACAAACAAAAACTAAAGCTGAAAATGGACATAGTCCTTCAATAATGAATGGATTGTGAAATCAACAGCAAGTACGGGCATCACTTTGAGCAATATTATCAAATATTTTTGATCAACAATAAGTTAATTAAATAAAAATAAGTACTAATATAAATCAAAGATGCAATTTTATAAATTAGGCAACTCACTTTTAAATAACCCAGGGAACAAAGAGAAAAATCTAAGAGAAATTAGAAAACATTTTGAACTCAAATATAATTAAAATGCCACATATCAAAATCTATGGGATAGAGCTAAGGCTTTTTTATGAGAAACTTTTAACATCAAACACATGATGGAAGAGTTAAATCAATGAACCACATTCTGCTTTAAGAAGTTGGAATGAGAAAGGTTAATGAAAAAAAATAAATGAGCAGAAATATTAGTTAACCAATTAGAAAAGAGAAGGTAATAATTCTTTAATTTTTGGTTTTTATATTTTATTTATCTTCTGGGGTTATCTTATTTATTTACATTTCAAATGTTATTCCCCCTTATCCAGTTTCCCCTCTACAAACCTCCTATCCCTTATCCCCTTCCACCTGCTTCTATGAGGGTGCTCTCCCACCCACCCGCCCACTCCCACCTCACCTCCCTAGCCTTCCCCTGTACTGGGGCATAGAGCCTTCACCAGACCAAGGACTTCCCCTCCAATTGATGCCAGATAAGGCCGTCCTCTGCTGCATATTCAGCTGTAGCCATGGGTCACTCCATGTGTACTCTTTGGTTGGTAGTTTAGTCCTTGGGAGCTCCGGGGGTGGGAGTATTGGTTGATATTGTTGACCTTTCTATGGGGTGACAAACCCCTTCAGCTCCTTCAGTTCTTCCCTTAACCCCTCCATTGAGGTCCCTGTGCTCACGGTTGGCTGCCAGCATCTACATTTGTATTGGTCAGTCTCTGGCAGAACCTCTCAGGAGACATCCATATCAGGCTCCTGTCAGCAAGCACTTCTTGGCATTAGCAACAGGGAATGGATTTGGTGGCTGCATATGGGATGGATCCTCAGGTGGGGCAGTCTCTGGATGGCCTTTTCTTCTGCTCCACTCTTTGTCCCTTTATTTCCTTTACACAGGAGCAATTCTGGGTTAATATTTTTGAGATGGGTGGGTGGTCCCATCCCTCAACCAGGGGCTGTGCCTAACCTCTGGATATGGTCTCTACAGGTTCTTTCTTCCCCCACTCCCCTTTTAAAAAAAATTTTATTAGATATTTTCTTCATTTACATTTCAGATACTATCCCAAAAGTCCCCTATACTCTCCCCCTGCCCTGCTCCCCAACCCACCCACTCCTGATACGTGGTCCTGGCATTCCCCTGTACTGGGGCATATATTCTTCGCAAGACCAAGGGCCACTCCTCCCGATGATGGCCGACTAGGCCATCTTCTGGTACATATGCAGCTAGGGACACAAGCTCTGGGGGTACTGGTTAGTTTGTATTATTGTTCCTCCTATAGGGTTGCAGACCCCTTCAGCTCCTTGGGTACTTTCTCTAGCTCCTCCATTGGGGGCCCTGTGTTCCATCCAATAGTTGACTGTGAGCATCCACTTCTGTATTTGCCAGGCACTGGCATAGCCTCACAAGAGATAGCTATATCAGGGTCATATCAGCAAAATATTGCTGGCATATGCAATGGTATCTGGGTTTGGTGGTGGTTTATGGGATGGATCCCTGGATGGGGAGAGTCTCTGGATGGTCTTTCCTTCCATCTCAGCTCCGAACTTTGCCTCTGTAACTCCTTCCATGGGTATTTTGTTCCCCCTTCAATGAATTCAGTCATGCACACTTATTTTCCAAGATTATTAGACCTCTGTAATGGTATAAACATCGGAGTTCCAGTACAAAGTATCCCCTCTGAGAGCACAAAATGCTCCTTGTAACTGTCTGAGGTATACATGAGAGAATATTTTCAGCAGACTTTATTACACAGATTTAATTTAGTTGTATCTTTTAAGATTCACATGGGAAATAATTTTGCCAACATTCTTACTCTGACTTAACTACTTGTATAATTTAAGATTCATATTCTTAAAAGGGTATTACCATGTCAGTGGTCTAACTGCTAATAGCATGATTTTTCCCAAACAGGTCAAGCAAGATTTTTATTGTTTTAGTACTAATAACTCATGAGAGTGTCACAAGAGATTCACTATTTAGCAAGATCTTTGTTAGGAAGCACAATTTTAATTAATAATCAGCTTTCATCTCTCTACCACCTTTCTTTATTTAAGCAGTACCATCTAGTTAATTAAAGATTGACTCAGTATATATTTAAATTGTAGCCATTTATCAAAATTGGAAAAAATGCATCTGATCTTCTCTAACATTTATAATTATAGTTCTTTTCAGTTCTTATTCCAAATAATGCAAGTCTTTTATGTAGAGATCCAGTCAAGTAGGCAAGGCAAGGCATTCACTCTGTATCTTCAACCTGGTATACTGGTAATTGGTGTGCTATCCAGGTAATCCATAGTCAGCTCACGTAGTGGGCATCAGACAAGTGTCTCTGAAAGGTTCACTGGCACTGACAGTGATACTGGAAGATGCTACCGGTAGTTAAGAGGTAGAATCTTACAGAAGGTCATTATGTCACTGACAATGCATCTTCAAAAGGCACTAGGAGTCCCTGCTCCTTTAGAGACTTTCTTCAACCTCCTATCTCATGGCATTGGTTGTTTTCCTGGCATGTGCTGCTGCTATGTGCTGCTCTTGTCATAGACCAAAAGAATCCTGGGGTGGCTATTCCTGGTTGACAACTTGACTACATCTGGAATGAACTACAATCCAGAAATGGGGGCACACCTATGATCCAGATCTTGAGGCTGGAAGACACAAGCTTCGAACCCAAATCTTGACAGGGAGATCATGAACCATGGTGGGCATGAAAAGTTTAGGCCCAGGAAAGATAGGTCAAGTCTTTAATTCCAGGAGACTGAGATAACAGAGCTCAAGGCCAGCCTGGGACCAAACAAGTTCCAAATCCAAGTTTGGTTGTACACACCTTTAATCTGAGCTACATCTTCTAATGGAGGCCTACATAAGATCATTGGAAGAGAGAAGATTCACTCGTCTTCACTTGCTTGCACTAACTTCCCAGGACTTCTGTTGGAATCCTACTTCAGGAATCCAGTGCAAGCTTGTGTGGGTAGACACACACACACACACACACACACACACACACACACTCATGCATAAAAATACCACATATGCACAGTTTATTTCTGAAATGAAAAACAGATGCCCTCAGTCTGAGAGAAGCAAAGCTTTGGAATGTCATGAAGTGATGGGCCACAATGAGATTGAACTGGGAATGGTGGCACACAACTTTAATCCCAGAACTCAGGAGATAGAAGTGGGTTGATCTCTGTGAGTCTGAGACCAGCTTGCTCTAACATAATCAGTTCCAGGACATCCAGAGCTACATAATGAGTTCTTGTATGAACAGCCCAATAAACAAGTAACATAACAAGTAAATAAATAGATAAATAAATGAATGAAATGAGATTGAGCAGAACTCAAGACTGGAGCACTGGATAGAAAGGTGGAAATGAACAAGATTACATCTCTGTCCTTGCAAACTGTGGCAATTCAGCTAGCCATCACGTGGATCTTTTCCGTGAGAATCAGCTGCTTACTGTCAGAGCAACAATGAGAATAGATGGGATCTAAGAAGAGCTTGAAAGCCTACAATCAAACAGAATTCATTACTAGAACAATGCTCTTGTAAGTAGAAATTAAAGTCTTTGAAAGTCCTTATATCTCAAACATGTATTCTATACACAAATGAACACAGCTTGAGGAAATGTCTACAAGGGATGGGGAAGCTGTAAGAAACAGTAGCAGAGGCAACAACCTGGGGTTGGTACCCTCTGATGTCCTGTTTTTTGGGTCATTTGTCTTGGGAAAGAGGGGCAGTTATTAAACGAAAGAAAGAAAGAAAGAAAGAAAGAAAGAAAGAAAGAAAGAAAGAAAGAAAGAAAGAAAGAAAGAAAGAAAGAAAGGAAGGAAGGAA
>NC_034610.1:52319964-52321537 GCF_900095145.1 Mus pahari | reverse complement strand
AAGGAAGGAAGGAAGGAAGGAAGGAAGGAAGGAAGGAAGGAAGGAAGGAAGGAAAAAAGGAAGGAAAGAAGAAAGAACAGACTGTCAAATGCCTATAAATGTCCTCAAGCAGATAGATGCCTGTCAGGGAAAATTCCTGAATGCTTCAGGAGAAAGATTGCCCTAGTAGAGATTGTTCTTCCCATTGCTATATGTCCTACTTGACCCACTACTGAGAGCGTTCATCTTCCTAATAGTAAAAGCAGCAGCAGAAACTAAGGTTCCAGTTCCAGGGCTCCATCCCATTCCTCTTGTAAGATGAGTGGGAGATGACACAGCCCTGGTCCCATGCAGCTGATTTTCACAGGCAAAATCTACATAACAACTAACCCTAAAGCCACAGTTTGCAAGGATAGAGATTCAATCTTTCATTTCCTCATTTCTAGCCAGTGCTTCTGCTCTTGGATTCTGCTCAATCTTTCTTGGGAACTGAGATTTATAGCTATGATAAGGGAAGAGGACTTTATGACTACTTAGGAAATGTTTCCAGTTCTGTTTGAGTTTACGGTAAGTTGATAAAAAATTCAGAACTGCCAAGCAGTGGTGGTGCACCCCTTTAATCCCAGCACTTGGGAAGCAGAGGCAGGTAGATTTCTGAGTTCAAGGCCAGCCTGGTCTACAGAGACGGAAACTCTGTCTCGAAAAAACAAAAAACAAAAAACAAAAAACAAAACTCAGAACAAGGAAATCTATTATGGCTTCAAAGTTTCTTTTCTTTTCTTTTCTTTTCTTTTCTTTTCTTTTTTTTTTTTTTTTTTTTTTGCAGCTTTCCAATCTAAATCTTATTATAGAACTCTAGTTTCACAGTATCAGCTGTACACTGAGCATCTTTATACCCATACTGTAAAGATGCTTAAACAAAACAGGTCCCCAGTGCTTAATATGCCCCAAAGTAAGAGATAAAAAACAAACACAGTCCTCTACTTCTTTGAGCTTTTCTTTAAAAAGTAATACAGTTGACCAGACCAGAACTGATTCATTCTGTTCAATTCCTATTTCTTTGAAACACTTGGAGCTACTCTGTTATTAAGTCCTCATAATTCTAACCCCAGGAACAGCTATCAAATATTATTCTGTTTCTACCACTGCAACTTCTCTGCATTTCTTGTTACGATTACATATATTTCCTCAGCTGTTTCCCAGGTTTTCTTCCTAATGCATCATTATATTTTTAAAATTCTATTGTTCTAAGAGTCATCTCCAAACATCAACAAAATATGTACTCACACAACTATACACGTACAATTTTTTTTTACAAAGAGAAATTTTGTGAAAGAATGTTTATAATTTCACACTATTATCAGAAACTGTCACAATGCTGGGTCAGTAAAATGATGGAAAACTATAAAGACAAATAGACTATTTTCATTAAGTCAAAACAAAATTTCAAAACCTCGTGTACTGGCTAGCTTTGTGTCAACTTGACACAGCTGGAGTTATCACAGAGAAAGGAGCTTTAGATGGGGAAATGCCCCCATGAGATCCAGCTGTGGGGCATTTCCTCAATTAGTGATCAAGGGGGAGAGGCCCCTTG
>NC_034610.1:52305539-52317279 GCF_900095145.1 Mus pahari | reverse complement strand
CAGTATGGAAATGTAAGCCAAATAAACCCTTTCCTCCCCAACTTGCTTCTTGGTCATGATGTTTGTGCAGGAATAGAAACCCTGACTAAGACACCTAGTATAGAGGTCTTTAAAATAAAAAAAAAAGTATTTACCCATAAATACAGAACATTTGAGGAATTATCAAGAACAGGAGGCCTTCCTAAGGAAGAGTTCCAGTGATTACCTAAGCAGATACACTGCTAAAAAGACCATTGATGTTGTGGGTATCAACTCTGGGTTTCATTTTATCCCATTCAAACAACAAATTCACTTTAATTGGACAATAAATCTCAGGGAAAAAAGGCATCATCAATTTGCTATTACCATGCAAGTTTTCTTTTTTGTCTGCTGTAAAATTGCTTAATATAAGACAATATTTCACTGATGTCTGTTCAGACCCGGGATCAACTTGTAAAACTAAAATTGACTTTAATTCTGCTCATTTTATAGTTTCTATCAAATGAGCAGAACTAGAGCTCAGTTAATATTAGAATTTTTTTAAAAAGAAGTTTATTATTCATTGTATGAGACTGTGTTTCCGGGAGTGAGGAATTTGTACATGAAGCATTCACAGTAAGCAGCAGTGGTTCTTGGGCATGAAGAAAGCATGAATGAAATATAAGCAGGAAGCTGAGTTAAAACTAAAATGGAAGTGTGACAAGGTCTGGCCCTGGATGGGTTGACTACCTGCCTCACTCACTCACCTTTACATCACAGTTACGTTGAAAATGGCATGGAACATCTGAGAAGAGGGAGAGGGAATCAAGGACTGTATCCTGAAACTTCTCAACAGCTAAGATAAACAACAAGGCCTCCCTCACACAGGCTCATTTGGGGGACACTTTAAATAGAACCCCAACTGAGGTGCATATTTCTGTGTACCAGGCTGCTAAGAGAATGGGATGGTTGTAAGTAGTTAGATGCCCGCATAAGTGACCAGTATATCAGATTCAAGTGACTCTCCAAATTCCAATTACAATACTAATGTGAAAATGTTTTGGAAAACAGCTGGCATTTGAGCAGTGCTGTGTGTAAGTCCAGTTCCCACTGTCCTGTAAAGGATATTGTGAGTCAGAGCAGAAATTCTAGCTAGTAAGTCCTAGAGCAGTGTGGGGTTAGGGCTGGTATTGTCATGACATAAAAGTGGATCCAGAAGCAAAGACATTCCATTGAGAAAGGGAACAGCTCAGGGTCATGAGCTAGAGACACTATCCCTTGGGAACTCTCTGAAGGCATTGTGACTGCAAAATGATAATTTACCATTCTTCAAGTTTAGATGGCCTGGAAGGATCTCACTCACACATTGGTGTATGTTCTTCATCTTTCACCATTAAGTATGGGAGCAGAATCAACATCTCATAATTAAAAGTTGCTGAATGTTCTAGGAAATGGAATGCTATGAGGTGCCATGCTTTGTAGAAAATGAATTTGATAGGTTGTGTATGACAGCTTATAGCATGAAACAAGACATATTGGTTGCATCTTGCTTACAAATATTTTGATTGCGGTTGTTGAATTCAATAAAATATAATGAGGTACTGTTAGCCTCTGGACCTAACTGACACAGAATTTAATTTGCACTAGCCATCTGATGGCACAAAATGTTCCTGGGGAAAATTATGCTGTTCTATGCAAACATGCATCTCTTAATTGTATTCAAGCAAGGAGGGAGAACTAAGAACCACTAGAACAAAGCAAGTGCTCTTTGAAACAATTTAAGCCTTTTTAGACCTTAATTTCCTTCCTAAAGTTCAATATTTTATTTTATTTTGTCTTTCAACTTGAAGCAAAGGTCATTGGCAAAAGAAGCATAAACACTGGTGTGGGGTCTGTTCTTAAGGAAATTTAGTAATAAAAAGTGAGAATGAGTGACTAGGAGAGAGAGAGAGAGAGAGAGAGAGAGAGAGAGAGAGAGAGAGAGAGAGAGAGAGAATATGAAATTAATTTTAATTATTTCTTAATGGTGAGCACATAATCTTCTATATTCCTGAATACTGGAGATGAAGGTGACTTTCTTTTGGTAATTGGAACAGAGATTTTTTTTTTTCTACTTTTTGAAGTGAGAAGCACATGACCTTGTGAGTGATTCTCATTACTGAGCTACTGACAGACATACATATTGGTTATTTCCAGCAGGTATATGGGCTGAACTTTAGGGGAGGATGAAGAGAGAACAGACAAAATAGGGAATAGAAGTTAGGCAGGGGGATGTGCACACAGAGACAGCTGGTGGGGAACAGGGTCAGAGGGGTGTAAGCAGTTCAGTGGCAGAGAAGGTGATATCCATCAGTCAGCTTCCTCATTGTGACAAGAATTAGCCTGTGGTCTGAGGGTGGAAGAAAGTGTCTGACCTTCCCACATGCCCCAGGTGGGGACTTATCTTTCACATTGTCAGGAGGAAGAAGGAACCCTGAGTAAGTTATTTTGAAAAGTTTTTGTAGGTCCTCTTCAGAAGACTCAGTTGACTAGCTATCTAGAAGCTGTGAATTTTCAAAGATTTTTGTTTTTCAGTAAGCGTTCTGTGAATGCCCTTTAGGAACGTAAGAAAACATTTTGATAAAGTTTACTAGGTGGTACCTCCAGCCATTTCTGCATTTCTGGCAATGTGCAAGGCTTGTGGGGTGCTGTCAGGCAGGCTACCTGCTGGTGGGTTTGTATGCTCCTCGAGAGAAGTGATGTATGGGCCTTGTTCATCTCTCATAGCCATGGGTATGAAGCAGATGAAAATATTTATTAAAGTAAATAAGTCAAGTTGTAGAAAATGTGCCAAAATTATTTTAAGATGCAAGCAGACCTATTTTTCAGCCCATTTTTCTGATTCTGTTATAACTTTACAAATGTTTTATTTTTACTTTATTTTTCATTTGAAACTTCTAGAGTTATCAAAGTCAGTTGAAGTAAGAGGTCACACAGCAAATGGTACAGTGATCTGGAAGAAGTTTATAGTCACATGGGTGTGAGGTGATATACTAGAATTTCTGCTCAAGGGAAAACATGATACAACTGTGAAAAGAATGCTTGTTTCTTTCTAGAAAGAGCACCCCACCTCACTTGTAATGCTGAGAATTGACCCAGCTTCAGAGACTTTTAGGACAGAACACAACTTCTTTGCCTCTCAGTTCCATGTCTTAAAAACAGTGAGGATTAATGCGAAAGCAAGGAATTCAAACAATTATTTTATACTTATATAATTTTTAAGTCAAGTATAGTTTCAAAGAACTGTAGAGGACACAAAATGTGTGTGTGTGTGTGTGTGTGTGTGTCTGTGTCTGTGTCTGTGTCTGTATGTATTGAAAACATGATACCATTGAAAGTACAATAGTTTTACAAGTCAGAACATCAATTGAGTAAAAATAAACTTAACAGTTAATTAAAAACTGAGATAAATTCATCATTAGAGAGATAATTAACTAAGGAAAGGATAGACACAAATCAATGACATTTGAAACTTTTTGATGTGACTGTGGATGTCATTAAGACTCTACATGCATAGCTGCTTTCCTGACATCTGTCTTCTTTCTTCTGCCTTTTTTCGTGATCAACAGATTTTAACTAGCACTTGATGGGAATCCAAAAAGAGGATATCTCAATAATAGTTGTGATAAGGTTTCGGCATTGCTATGGTTTAGAATCTAAGCTTTAGATAATGTTTGGGTGTTTTCCCCAAGGTTCTTATGATGGATGCTGAGTCATTGCATGGCAATGTTTGATGTGTTTATAAAAAGATAAGGAGAGAAGAAATATGTTCTATATGGTAAGGTAGTCAGGTATGGGGGAAGGGAATGTCTCAGCAGTCACCATGAGGGACCAACCACATGACAGTATAGTGTAGAATAGAGTTTATTCAGGGCATGGGGAGGGGAGTTGAGAGGGTAGTCAAGAGAGGGAGGAAGGGAATGGGGAAAGATGGCAGGGAGGGAAGAGTAAGGGAGCAAGAGCCCAAGAGATCAAGAAAGGAACAAGAGAGGGAAGAGGGGGCAAGCAGCCCCTTTATAGTGGGTCAGGCCTACCTTGCTGCCAGGTAACTGTGAAGTGGAGTTTAGACAGAATGAATGCTAAGAATGTTGACAGAACCTTGTAAAAAATAGGGTCTAGAAGGAAAGCTTTGTGAGTTGCCATCTTTGGAAAGCTTTAATACACTTGTCACAAGACACTAGCTAAGTCATTTGAAAATTGTTATAAAAGAGAAAGCCTGTCTTAGATTCTCTCTTACTTCTTTGTAATTATACTAAGATACTCTTATATCAAGATGTGATGCAACACAAGGGCACCTTAACCAGAGGCAATAAAGATAATGCTGTTTATTCTTAAACTTCCAGCTTCAAACCTATAAGCTAAATAAACCTCTGTTGTTGTTTTTTTTTTTTTATAAAGTTGTGAATCTTGGATATTTTGTCATAGCATTGGAAAACACATCAAAAATACATTAAATGGCAATCTTAGGTTTACATAAACACGTCTTAGATCAAGGTAAGTTCACAGCTACATTGTTCGGGAAAGTTGTGATGAAATGTTCGGAGCTCTAGGAAAAGGACTAGACTCCAGGACTAGCCATATAGCTTCTTGTGGATTAACTAACTTGTACATTTTCTTTCTCCTGTGAGTCTATATGCACACTGAAATATATAGTACATGTGAAACATATCCATATGTGGTATCTGGGACAGGAACACTCAGCATTTTGTTGTCATGGTCCCTGTTAGCTGTGCTTACATTACAGTTTATATACTAAATACTCAGGCATTTGGTCTTTTTTGTTCTGTTCTTCCTAAAACTACATTTAAAAGACATCAAATGATTCAATCTTTTTTCTTTTAATTTACCTCCCTGTATTCTCTTCTTTTCGTTCCTCTCCATTTTTTTCCTCCTCGTTCCTTCTTTTGTATTGCCATGTAGTCAATAGACTTTTGACTGGTACTGTATGGGAAATCCAAAGGACACTGAAAAATAATCACTGCAGATTTCAGAATGTATGACAGTTTTTTATACCACCTGGATTAGCCTACAAGAGGGGAGTATAAGGAGCAATAAGTACTCAGTATCACATG
The DNA here is from genome assembly GCF_900095145.1 of Mus pahari. Classification (NCBI taxonomy): domain Eukaryota; kingdom Metazoa; phylum Chordata; class Mammalia; order Rodentia; family Muridae; genus Mus; species Mus pahari. The sequence continues at coordinate 52,312,210 of NC_034610.1, read as the reverse complement.
ATTTGACTCCTATAAAATTTAGTTGAGAATTTGAATTATTACAAATACTTTAAATTTAGCAATATTAAACACAGTATAAATATTCACTGTTGATTGAAAGCATTTCCAGTATGCCAATTCTTAAGTTTCCTCATGATATGGTCATGATTATCTCTTGATTATCTTAAATACATTGAAACATCTATTTTCTTTGAATGCATCTCCTTTTTCAATGTGTGAGATGCTTGTTTTGTTTAAAAATAAAAAAATTGTTTTTATTTATATTGGAAATGTGGGCTAGTCCCCTGCCAAGGGACCCATCTTTATCTCTCAATTTAATCTGCGTGCAATTGCTTGGATTTCTCTTAATCTTAAAACAACACAGAAGCATGACTGGTTTAAAAAAAATCATGCTCAAATATTTCTATATTTCTAATTAGATTTGTGATTGAAATTCCAAAACTCAGTGTTCAGAAATTGTGAATTGAGAAGCGCGTAAGACTATATGGATTAGTTTTCAAATGCTTTGAGTTTGGAGAAAACCTGAAATGTTTATTGCTAACCTCCTTCCTTCTTAATTAAAAAAAAAATGTCATTTGTGTTTCAAGAGACATTTAATCCACATGTTTCTGATTCATTTGCACCTAAGTTGTCAGTTTTGTGAACGTTAAGTCTCTATCTTTCTCCACAGAAAGTTGAGTTTTTCCAGAGCATATGAATTGACCTCTCAGAAGAATGCACTAAATTTTAAAAGCAGAAATCGGGGATGAGCAAAATTAAAAAAAAAAAAAACCTGATTATCTCACCTGCTATGAAAGGACAAAATTTGGGAGCTTTATCTCTGACTCAAATCTTTTGGTGTAGCTGCCCTTAGAAAAGTGTGATTCTTTTGCACAAGGAAAATTCCTTTAGATTTCAAAAGATTAGAGTAGAATGTGGTAAATAATGAAACAGAAAGACTCTTTTCACTATAGAAGAATGTGAACATTAAATATTAGAGTTTTATAGAAAAAAATCCACTCATTTCAAACTTTCTCATCCTCACATTTAGGTTTTGTTCAATTATTAAACCTTTATGTTAGATATTAACTTAAAGAAACAAATATGCAAGCTTTCTTTCTTCGTAATACTTTATCTAATATCAGCTTGTCTTAAAATTTATCTAATATGAGCTTGCTTAGACTTCTTTGCTGAATACAGTTCAGAATTTATAATGGCTCTTTCTTTTGAAAAAATCCTGGAGAACAGTTCAAATGCTGGGGAAGAATCTAATAGCCCTGTTTGGGAACACCCAGCACTTCTGTTTTATGAGTGTCTTACAATAGCTACCCATTTGGATCTCTCAGGAAGAGAGATCCTGAGGACTTCCTCTTTTATCGTGAGATCAAACCATTTGGAAGGCTTATTAGCATGTACCTCACAAAACTCAATCTGTTGTGCTAATTATGTAAACGCAGCATTTATGGAGATGAAGCAAAAGCAGACAACTGGGTAGGTGAGGAAAGATCAAAGATCTTCCTGGGTAACCGGTTAGGCTAATTAGCACTCAATTGTCTTCCAGAGCTTCTCCAAGGGAGCCTTTTAAATGCAAGCTTGAGAAAAGGTAATGAACTCAATAGCTTTTGCAAAACACTTCTTCCAGCCTCTCTAAACCTCCTTAAAAATCACTAGAGTGGGAGAGAAAGGAATACAAAACAGCCAAACAACAAATCAGAGACAAAATAATAATAATAATAATAATAATAATAATAATAATAATAATAATAATAATAATAATAAGTCTGGGCTATGAAGTGCTGGGGAGAGCTTTTAATAGTTTTAAATCAAAGTATGGAAAAGAACTATCTGATCAAATGTAGCCAATTTTCATACTAGAAAACTGCTTTTTCTGAACCGTGCCCTTACAAGGCAGACTGTGGGTAGCTTGTTATAAAAATCACGTAGAGGACTTCAGTATCTCTGTTTTCATGGTATGTTTTCATCAAAGCACCTAAATTTTAGTAAGACAAAAACCTCAGGGAAGTGTCTGAGTCTTCTAAAATGACTTGGGCTTTCCCCAGCCTCATACTAATATACTAAACACTTTCATTTACCCCTTTCTTTAGAAATACCATGTGAGAGATACGGGACTTGTTTACATTTGCCATTTTTGCTCAGTGATAACTGAATGAACGAGTGAATGAATGAAGGAAACACCAAGGGAAAGATCAGTTAATACTTCTCTAGCCTTGTAGAAGCAGTTTGAGTTTGGTGTAGTGTAGAATCCAAAGACTATCTTCATAGCAATATTTGACTGATTTTGCATGTAGTTGGCACTCTCTGCCTTCCAGCTTCATTCCTGTCATGTCAAGGTTATTTCTGGAAGCTATCCTGGCCGTGTCTGGCTCTCAGGAGATGCTGTAAATTGGGAACATTATTTTCTGCTGTTAGGAATCATTTGCTTCTTTGGTGTTATACAAATTAAGACCCTTGGACTGAGTATTGTTGTCTGTTGGCCACTTAACCTTTCTCCTCTCTTTTCCAGGTTTCTCTTAGTCCTATGAATTTTACAGTATGTTCTTGGTCACCTCAAAATAAATCTAATAGATCCAGAAATTTTAATAAAATTTAATGACATTGGCAAATATAAAATAGTCTTTATCTTTCTCCTAAATTTTTTTCTTATCCACTTCTTGGTTTCCAAATGCAGTATAGGTCAAGGGGTATGGCATTTCCAGTGTTTGGTATTGATGTTTTTAAACCCAAAGCATAACTATCCACTTTCCTCAAGTTTTTCAAGTGAAGTCATGTATGCTTCTTTACAGGTGCAGTTGAGTTGTACAGTCCCTGACCTTCTGAAAGTTCTGTCCTAGTACCTATTTCAATGACAGCTCTTTCCTGACAACCCCTCCATGAAGAAAAGAGTTTGACACAAAAACTCAAGGAATTGCCCTTTTAGCATGACTTTATGTGGCATCCTGCCGCTTCACAAGCTCCTGGTTGCCACCTGAAATTCAACTTAAGAACCCCTTCCATTCTACCAAAGATTTAAATAATAAAAATAATATGATAAAGATAAAATATATGGCTATTTTAGAAAACGTTGATAGACATATAGAAATGAGTGAGATCATCTGTAATCTCAGGAGTCTAACTTTACCTAGCTTACAAATATGCTTGACATACGTGATAGTGCTTCTAGATATTTTAGGGTGTTTGTTTGTTTTGCTTTTTCTTTTCTAGCATAAATAAAACATTCCTATCACACACACAATCATTTTAACAATGTCACCACTGAATAGCTTCATCCCTATTAAGACAGTTCTTTGTCAGTAGACATGGGAAATGCCACATGCATGAGATAAGATCTGGGTCAGCAAGGGAAATGCTAGACCATGGGCCTGCTGCATAGATCAGAAAAGTCTATGTATCACAGCAAACAATAAAACCATCAAGTTTTCTAATAGTAAAGAAGAGGGGGAAATGACAGTTTTAGTTTTTCTCTTGCACACTAAAGACATGCTATTCTTCCTTTTTTCTCAGGCACACCTCACAAAAAAGCACACAATGTATACACTCATGTCAATAACCTCAAACTCTAATCAAATTTTGTTCTACATTTTTCCTCATTGATTTTGCATTGCTATTCCATAAACAACAGTCCTCAATGAGTATTGAGTCAGTTTGAGTAGATTTTGCTAAGTCACCCAAGAATACCATCTGCTGATGTTTACTTCTGAATTTTCTCTACTTTGATTTTTTTTTTTCACTATGGGATTATAGGGATCTGCATTGTCTTTATATGCCTATCTCCTAAGTGTCACAATTACCTGTGCTTAAGTCAGTGATCTCCAATATACAGGTGACCCAGTTGAAGGTTATTTAGAGTACTTTCAATGCAAGCTAGAACGCCACCCTAGGTATGCTGATGTACCTTGTATTCAGATGCCAGAAAACTAAAATGAGTACATCCTACTACAGAACATGATGCACTTCCAGGCAGCAATGGATGAAGAATGTATCACATGAGCAAGAGAACTAGGGAAGGGTAGTGATTTGTGAATTAGGAGATAGCAAGAGCGTAATAAGTCCAAAGGAGGCAATTTTGTTCTGTGTGGAAACATCTTTATTTTGTAATTCTAATAACGGGAGGAGGGTTGAGACCAACAATCTAGGTTTATAAAGTTTTTTGTTTATAGTAAAAGATTTCTTTTTATGTATAGCATCTTTTGAGATGAAAATTCTCAAGAAACGTGCCCCTGCTCAAGCAATAAAGAAAAACTATAACAGATACAGGATGCTTTCTTCTCTACTTCCAGTATACAATGGAAATTTTAGAAGTAACTAAATCTGTGTAGGTATTGTCCAGTTTCCAAATGCATTCATTACATCACTATGTCCAATCAACCCAAAGAAGACCAAGAAACAATCTTAATTTTTTTCAGGAATATGTGAAAATTAATATGGCATGTAGGTGCTGTTGGTTCCAATTAAAATCAATATCTGTCCTGATTTGTGCCTCTTGTTTCTATGACAGAAAGGGGGCTAGCTAAGGGGATACATCTGCTCCTCACTCCCAAAGGGGCTCAAAACAAGTGAATGACCCGCAGTGTTTATTATTAAGTTTTCAAAGGGAAAGTTGTTTTGGTCTAATTGAAGCAATAATATGAGAGAGGTTATTTCTGGTCAGTTCCCTGCTGTTTTCACTCTGGAGAATATATTCCAGGTGTTCACTGGTCTGCTCTGCAGCAAAAGGCTGCCTTCCCATGAGTTTAGGCATGCTGGTGCCAGCGGAGCAGTAAACTAGAATCCGGAGTTGAAGTCAGTTTGTGTCTTGCAGAGAAACCCATTTTACGTAGCTTCATAGTGAACCAGATGGTTAATGCTTTCATAATTTTCACAGGGCCCATTATCCATGGAATTAAGTGATCTTTAGTCACTAATACTTTAAAGTTTTCATTTAATTTCGCTTAGTTCCAACTGCCACACCACAGTGAGGACCGTCATCATTTTATTATTGGTGTGCTATTTTTCTCTTAAATAAATATTATTTTCTGTCCTTTCAGAATAATTACTGATTTTTTAAAATAAGTGAAGCAATAAAATCTCTCTAATGACTCAAAATAATTCATTATTGAACCATAGCAGTTTGTTGTATGTCTTTGTTTTTGAGAAATAAAATAAACTAGATCATAGTTCTCAAATACCCTGGAGATTTTATAGCTGCAATCAAGGGTGACATGCTGAGGCTACACAATCTGAAACTAGATTTTAGATATAAGACAAATTTTTAGTGTGTGTTTGTCTACAAGTTGTCCAAGGTTTGTATGACAAGTGATTTTTAAAAAAGTATGACGATGGCATCAAGCAACAGTCAGAGAATTTTAATAGTAGCTTTGCTACTATTAATAAGTGTACGCTGTAAATTTTGATATTTTAAGATATTTCCTCTTTAACATTAAAAAATGAAAATAGTGATGTATTCAGTAGCTATTAATATTAATTTTAAGAGTGACATGCAGTATTTATTTGTGTTGACTATTAGTTGAATGCACAAATAAATCAGTAATTGCAGAAACAAGAGACTTTTAGAGTTGAAATTCAATGTCTTCTTGATTGCAAATAGATTTGGAAATTTTGATTTTGCTTAATTTCATTTGTGAACCTAATATGAACCCGCAGAGCACAATAGTCACATTAACAAAGCAGGCTGGATTTCAGGCTAATCAGGGGAAATGCCTGGGGAGGGTGGTGGTGGTGTCCTAGCTTGTGCACCCGCTTAATCACACAGACTTTCCGAGTAAGGGATGCTTCCTAAGTCAGAGTGGTAGCGATTTCTCAGTTCAGGTTCCCAGATGGGAGAGTCAAAGGGTCTAGCACTGAGTGTCCTCCAAGGTGGGGCCCTGGGATGGGAATAGCTTTGGTTCTCCAGAAAGAGTAATGACCAGCACTGTGTCAAGAGCTTTGTATTTATAAGGTGCTTTGGGTTCTTTGGACGCTCTTCAAATGCTCTGAAAGATGATTACTTACCTGTTTTCCCCAAGAGGGCAGAAGCCTAGCTCCAGTGGCCCTATATCAATCAAAGGAAGCCAACATCGCATTCCTTTCATTGTTCTTTGCCTGCCCCTCCAAATACCACACACACAGCTAGGGTCATTGACAGGGGAGCAGGTGAGGTGTGCAGATCAACAGGGGAGAGAAGTGGTGAGAGTTCTGGGGGGGTGGGTTAAAAAATGGAGAAAGGAGAGGCAACTGGGAGCTGACTGATTGGGAAGCAAAGGAGCAATGCCCACGAATAAACATGAAAGTCAATAAAAGAAGACGAATTGGGAACAGGAAACAAAGAAACAAAACAAGTCCAAATGCTCCCTGTGCTAAGTGTTCCCAAAGGTTTATGATGCTGATGGAGACCTGTCCCAAAAAAACAACAAAAGGAAGTACTTAATTTAGTATGTGACTAAATAGATGCACATTGTATCAAATAATTTTTTATTTTTTTAATTAATTAATTTATTTATTATTATTTTCTTTATTTACATTTCAAATGCTATACTGAAAGTTCCCTATACCTGCCCCTACCCCCGCCCCTGTTCCCCTACTCACCCACTCCCACTACTTGACCCTGGCCTTCCCCTGTGCTGGGTCATATAAAGTTTATAAGACCAAGGGGCCTCTCTTCCCAATGATGACCGATTAGGCCATCTTCTGCTACA